>NW_010227000.1:0-7509 GCF_000690775.1 Eurypyga helias
CGGAGTTAAACCACGACAAACCTTTATTACATAGTCAAGTTCTCTCATCATGAAAACTCTGAGCCAGTCTCTTGCGGAAGGTCGGGAACCGCATTTACAAAGGAGGGAAACCTGAGGCGGCTGTACACCGCATGTACTCCAGCCACAGTTAAACACAGCAGGTGTCACTGGTAGGTCCATGTGTGAGCTCCTTCGCCCCTGCTTATATTTAAGAAATAAGTGTCAGCACTCAAGTGAGCATTGGTCACACCTCATTTTGCCAGTTCGCATCGCTAAACGTGATGGAATAAACCAGCATGTGGAGCTGCACTGTGAAAGGGGAAGAACTTAATTCGAATGTAGACATTAGTACAGGAAAATGATATCGAATACAAGTATACTGAGAGTCAAGGAATGAAACAATAATTTAAATGCTTCATTTTTTGAAAAACCTCCATGCTAGGAATGTTTGGAAGATGAAATAAATGGGTCATCACCATCTCAATCTCAAGAGATAAGAGAGAGGTTTTCTGCTGGACCTTCTGACTACCTTAACAAAGTGGCAATTCTTCAATTCCTACAGTAACTCTCAAAGCTGTGAATTGGCAAATTGTTACATGGAGCAGAAAGGAGAAAGACTAGTTCCAGGATTTAGAGTAAACAGAAGAAAAAAAGATTCTAAACAAAATGTCTCTTATGCTTTCAGTAGCAAGTGATTTACCCTCAAAACCACTACAATGCATTTAGAAGGTCAAAGAGGAGATATTAATGAATCAGCAAACAAAGGAACAAGGGAACGAACAGATCGGTTTTACTGTCAGTCCCAGAATTCTTGTTCACTCAAAACACGTAAACTGCTGAAGCGGAAGTCTCCTAGACTTTCACAAACCACACTCAGCAGTTGCTCTTCAGTTTGCTTTACAGCAGGACTGGTTACACATTTAGTCAGACAACCTACACAGAGTTGAAGGGGGACTCCTCTGCAGCAGCCTCTTTTCTAGATAAAAAAACCTCAATTAAAAGAATATAAAAACATTGCCTCTTACTGTAAGAACTGGTCTTACATTCCCTTCTGTTGATTTTCATTCTTTATGTAAAGAACAAGATGGTTAATTATCTATTTTTTTAATGAATTGCTATTAGTATAAATATTTGTCAAGTATTTGTTTTGTCATCTATACACAGGCATGTTTCTCTTTAAAAAGTACAGTTAAATGTGCTGTACTGGAAGCCTTCTTTTTACCATGTGTAATTATTCTCCCCAAGAGTTCTTTACTTACTCTCCTTGGCCTTTAAAATTACTTTTTTTTCCCACTCTATCTATTCTATTTGTGGTTTATATTAGCATCACCTTAACTGCCACCTGTGAAGGTGGCAGTGCTGGCAGATTAGCAGAGAGCCGAGATTGCCGCTTCTTTGAGAAGGGCAGTGAGCACTCCAGTCAGCTATTTAAAATGAAAATAAACTGTCATCACGCATCCTTATCAGTAGATAAAAGCTCTCCAGGACTCTTGCAAAATACTTCGCACTGTGGTTTGTATTTCTGGGAATGTCGCTGTGTTGGGTGTAGGCAGTAGCAACAAGGACAGAAAGTGATTTCCTATCAATACAGTCAAAAAGCAGATTACTACAAAAATACTACTTAGCAATATTTCCCTTTCCAAAGTAATTCTAATTCCATTCTGCCAAGATTCGTTACCTTAACGTCTGCTCTCGGCACTGACGTGCCGAGGGAAGGGTAGCTGACACTTAAGTGGCTTTTGATTTGATCCAACGGATTTAGAAGGGATGTATACTGCCACGTATTAATGCTGCAATCGAGAATATACAAATCTTAAAATGGAAAGATATAAATTAGTAGTATTTTGAGATCATTAGGATAAAACTAATGACTGTTTCTGAAAAGCAGCATTATGGTGGAAGCCCTGTAACCAGCTTCTGAACCTCAAATGTCTTTCCAAAAGACACCCTGCACATATGGGTGAGGCAGCATTTGAAGAGCAAACAGCTACGCCCCGTCAGGACTCACTAAGCATGAGAGACAGGGCCCACAACTCATTCTGCTGTCCAGGAAAGAGAGGTAAAACCTGTTGCTGCTCTATTGGTCTTTTGCTCCTAACAGTTACAGCTTAAGGCTGCTCCAACTCCCTGCGTCCAGTCTCGTTTGAGTTCATAGGGTTGCTGTATTTCCACTTTTCTTTGTCCACTATCATAAGAACTGCTATTTGTAATTTTTAGTTTCATTTCTGGAAAAAATGCAAATGTCAACAATGTACGTATGTAAGAGAGAGGCTTTCGCTTACAGAGAAGGGGGGTGGAATGCAGGCACCGAGAGACGTAGGCTTTGCTACCGTGGGATCCCCTTCACTGCTACAGGCAGGGAAAAACCTTTTGTGCTTTAGTAATTCCACAAGGAATTACTGCAGAAGCAGGGACAGACTCACTTCTGACGCCTTCTGAAGTTCACCCAAAGACAGACGTAAATAAAAGTATTATTTACTCAGGCAGAAATCAGACAAGCTGTATTATCAATCTTCTGTTGAGTTAAAGAACCTCTACTACAGAAGAAAATAACACATTTAAGTATCACAGAAGGGTTTGAGTTGGAAGGGACCTTAAAGACCATCTAGTTCCAACCCCCCTGCCATGGGCAGGGACACCTTCCACTAGACCAGGTTGCTCAAAGCCTTGTCCAGCCTGGCCTTGAACACTTCCAGGGAAAACGTGTTCTGTACGTTCTGTACATGTGGGATCCACTCACATGCTTGTGACTTGCATCCTGACTCACCCCACCTAGTTTTCAAAATTGGTGGAGTCCTATAAATGAAGACTGCAGTCACCCCAGGGTGACCACGTACAGCAACCACTAGAGTGCATGAGCATTCAGCTTCCACAAATGCACACAGAACAACTAGAAATAAAGGACAGCAGTCCTCTATGCTGGTTTCTCCTCTTTTTTTTTCATATTAAATGATTATTTAAAGTAATCATCATTTACCATTCAGTTTTCTGGAACATGCTCATATGCACACCTGAAAACCTGCTAAACCAACAGTAAAGGGCAAATAGTTTCAGAATTATGTAACATAAAGATTGAGATACAAACTAATTCCATGCAGATTGAGAAAGATTCTTTTTACAAGGGCCTGTAGTGACAGGACAAGGGGTAATGGGTTAAAATTGAAAGTGGGGAGGTTTAGGTTAGATATCAGAAAGAAGTTCTTCCTGGAGAGGGTGGTGAGGCACTGGAACAGGTTGCCCAGAGAACCTGCGGATGTCCCATCCCTGGAAGTGTTCAAGGCCAGGCTGGATGAGCCTTTGAGCAACCTGGTCTAGTGGAAGGTGTCCCTGCCCATGGCAGGGGGGTTGGAATTAGATGGTCTTTAAGGTCCCTTCCAACCCAAACCCTTCTGTGATTCTATGATAAAGAAAATAAACCCCAAATCGCTTAAAGCCATATATATACCTGATCTAAATTTGACAGACTGTTTGGATCTTGACTAAGAGCCTGGTACTGTCCCCGAAGCCGATCTCCTGCTGCAATTTTTCTGAACTTCTTCAGATCCACAACATATAAGGCACTACAACAATTAAAAAAAGAATTAAGATCTGTGGAGTTTCACCTTCTTTATGACAACATTAATGAAAGTAACAAGAAACCAAAAACTCTTCCCATCCTAAAGGACTATTTTTTTCAATCAAGTGGCTGAAGCTACAATAAAAACCATGAAGCCAATATGTCATCCGAATTCATGCCTTATTCATCTCTTACTGAGAGTGACTCTAGGACAGTTGCTTTTAAATGCCTCCGATCAATACCAAGACCCAGATTTTAATCAAATTCACAATCTGCACAAAAATATGTAAGGAGTTATCCTACCTAATATGGTATTTCCTTTTCCCAAGATGTGATGCCCAGTATCCCGACTTCCAGAAACGGTACCCATCCATTTCTTTGCGGCTGTCACAGAAAGGTGTGTACCCATAGGGAGCTCCATTTAGGTCTAGATCTCTGAGTTCTTTTAGGTCACTTCTCACAATCTAGGTAAGAATATATATATTTTTATAATTTAATACTGATTTTAAGGCATGCATTTGAGGGTAGGTATTGCAGCAAACTCCCCGAAATAGTTTTAATTAAAGACCTGAGACAGTACAACAGTGGAGTATAGATAAAGTATTCCACTGGAATCATATATATCAAATTACTGTTCAAGGGGGGGAAAAAAGTTTACTCTGTGGCCATTTAACACTTTTTACAAGGGCCTATAGCGACAGGACAAGGGGTAATGGGGTTAAATTGAAAGTGGGGAGGTTTAGATTGGATATCAGGAAGAAATGCTTCCCGGAGAGGGTGGTGAGGCACTGGAACAGGTTGCCCAGAGAAGCTGTGGATGCCCCATCCCTGGAATTGTTCAAGGCCAGGCTGGATGAGGCTTTGAGCAACCTGGTCTAGTGGAAGGTGTCCCTGCCCGTGGCAGGGGGGTTGGAACTAGATGGTTTTTAAGGTCCTTTCCAACCCAAACCATCCTATGATTCTATGATTTGTAAGTAAATTAAATAGAACAAGCAAAGTGCTTTTAATTCATAGACCAGTGTTTCTGGTTGCCTGCTATTAAATTCCTTCATGCAGGAGCATAACTTTCAAAATCTACTGAACCCTTCTGAAAATTCCTTCCTATTTGTTACATGACTTGGGTACTCAAAAACTATTACATCATTTGAAAAATCTTTGCATCTACTAGTGAATTACTTTTAAAAATAGGTTATAATCAATCACTCTTCCATCAAACCCCACTAACCTGATTTATCAGTGGTAAAGAACAGTTCTATCTGTTTCGGAGCACAGAGAAATCCTTACAGTAGTTAGGAGAGACAGTGGGTATTCCTACTGAATCCAGATGAAACTGCAGGCAGTTGCACTCTGCAATCCTGCATCTACATTTACTTTATCCTCAAGCTTTGGAAGAGGGCCAAAATACATAACATTTGTTCTGAGGTTTTTGGTAACCGTGTGATAGACTCTTCGCCATCTCGTCTGTTTGAGACACCACGTTACCTTCTGATAGATTATACAATATACAGTACACATTTCTGAGTGAAAGACTGCAAATCCAAGAAAAACAGAGACAAGATTAATCTTGAAAAATTTCAGCCATCTAGAGGTTGTTCAAATGGCTGAAACTAATCACCTCAGGCTCCTTCCATAGTAGAGAAGTCCTCTCGCAGTCAGCCCCAGAGACTGCACCACTTGGATATGCCTGAGGTGAAAGACACCTTTAGGGTCACACAGACCTCTCCCAGGTGCCTTCCTCCCTCCACAGCCCGTTTCGGGCAACTCACTGTGGTAAGACTCTTTAATTTCTGCATGAGTAAGGCCAAGTGGAATTACTGCATTTCACATTCTTCAACACCACTGGTTTTGGTCATGCAACTGAAATTCTCTTACAAGAGCAACATCTGAGTAACACAGCCACAGAGCATCAAACTGGATCGACTGAAGCCAAAATGCATTCCTTGTACATTTATACAGCATTATTTTTTCTTACCTGGTCAGCATCGACAAATATGATTTTATCCACAGCCAAAGGGAAAAGAACATCCAAAAACAAAATTTTGTAGCCCCAGATAATTCTTTGTTTTTCTGTCTGTTGATAAAGCCAGCGGGGCCACTTATACTGTACCAACTCATATTCGAAGCCGTACTTTTTAGCCATGTGAGGAATAACGTCCTAGAAGAAGAACCAAAAGCCTATTAGTTGCACACATAGACGATACACGAGTACTCAGGAGGGTATGTTGCAACAGAGCTGCAGCCGTGTTGGCCCTACTGACTACGGCATTTATTATCTTCAAGTGTTTCTTTAGTTCTGGCAGTATCCTCAGCCACACAAATACAAAACGTGTTTGTTTTGGACACTATGAGAAGGGAATAAATTATCATAATATATCGCTGGTCTTTGGGTTCCAGAAAAGAACATTACACATGAGACTTTGAAAACTGCTGGTATTTAATGCACTCAGAGATCATTTCCAACAGTGAAAATGTAATTTGAATTAAATTACTCAACTGTTGTTGTCTGGGTTTTTTTTTTTGTTTGTTTGTTTGTTTTTTTTTAACCTACTCAAAAATTCTAAGAAAAAGAATGATGAAAGGAAAACATTTCCCCTACCTTAAATGTTGGGGACAGGTAGTTTTTCAGAAACCAAAATTTGACTGGTGTTTTTGTATGACGTAAGACAGAAAGCATCATGATTCTGTGGAAACATAAGTCTATAATAAGCAAACAAATACACGCAGGTCATTACATTTCAGCTGCACCTAAAAGGTGCTAAAACTTTCTAAGTATGATGTTCTTTAACCCAGTTTAAGTAGAAATTTCTGTCTATTTCTAATTGAAAGCTTTAAAGAGCATGTGTTCAAGACTGCTTTGAGGTAGACTTACGCGATCCAGATTGTCTACGCAATTATTTGAACAATCTACTTCAGAAACGGATCTGTTAACAAGCTTTATTCTAAAAGAGGTGCCTGCCAAACTTCAAATAACGATTAACACCTTATATTAACTTGGCTACTGAGATAACTTATTTCAGAAATATATTGGTTGAGTTTAATAGGTTGCTGAAAAGAAAAACAGCGGAAAAGAGAAAAAATAGTTAAAGTTAAGAACCTCTTCAGAAAATCCTTGATAACCGTAAGAATCACTGGTTTGGGTTCAATTTCCCACCCCACACCCCCCACTACTGTGGCATTTTTTTTGGTGTGGGCAGACAGATAAGCAACGCCTTACAACCTCACAAGAGGCCAAATCCACCTTAAAAATCAAGAAATAATAAACTTAAAAGATAAGGTAAGGAAGCATGTAGCATCTTTAGAATTTTTTTGTTTTCTCCTTTAAAATAAACATGTCTTTCCTTTATGGAGGCTGTTGTAGGTTGAAGGAAAGAAATGCAGATGTTCAAACTGCATCAGACTCCTAGGAAATAAAAATCAATACATACAAAATAGTACTTTTCAAATAAATATGCATGAAAGAATTGTAAAAATCCATTTTAGGATACGAAAAATCACTAAACCTGGCACCTGTAGACAAGTACTCAAATCAGAAAAGCAACAGAGATGGTTGTGAACAGAGTAGGCAACACTGTAAGAATTCCTTAAAAGCAATCATTGGAACAGGCTGCCCAGGGAAGTGGTGGGGTCACCATCCCTGGAGGTGTTCAAGGAACATGTAGACATGGTGCTTGAGGACACAGTCCAGTGGGTAGGGCAGTGTAGGGTTGATGGTTGGACTGGATGGCCTGATAGGGCTTTTCCAACCTTAGTGAAGCTGTCATTCTGTGAATGAACACCGAAATAAGTAAGGTTGTATGTGCATATAGTAGAATCCATAGTTTGGAGTAAACATAAATAGATACAACTCTAATGAAGTCACTTCTGTTGTGTCTTTTTATAAAGAGAGACTGAAATTCATAGAATCATGGAATGGTTGGGGTTGGAAGGGACCTTAAAGATCATCTAGTTCCAAC
>NW_010227000.1:7616-8992 GCF_000690775.1 Eurypyga helias
TCCCAGGTCCTCCCCACCCTCTCCGTCAATAACTTCTATCTGATTTCCAATCTAAACCTCCCTACTTTCAATTTAAAGCCATTACCCCTTGTCCTGTCACTACAGGCCCTTGAAAAATGCCCCCCCAGCTTCCTTGTAGGCCCCTTCAGGTACTGGAAGGCTGCAATAAATTCAGATGAAGATGAAATTTATCTTTTATGCTCCCACTTTGCACATACACTCAGAAAAGACATGGAGAACATGTTTCTTCAAAGAATAATGGTATTTTTGAACATCTATAAGTTGAATCCTTGATAGGACAAGGGGTAATGGGTATAAATTGAAATCAGGGAGGTTTAGATTGGATATCAGGAAGAAATTCTTCCCAGAGAGGGTGGTGAGGCACTGGAACAGGTTGCCCAGAGATGTTGTGGATGCCCCATCCCTGGATGTCTTCAAGGCCAGGCTGGATGTGGCTTTGAGCAACCTGGTCTAGTGGAAGGTGTCCCTGCCCATGGCAGGGGGGTTGGAACTAGATGATCTTTAAGGTCCCTTCCAACGCAAACCATTCTATGATTCTATGAATCACTTAGTGTTCTCAAAGCAAGATTAATTTAGTCATCATGGTATATAAGCTTTTCTCTTTTGACAATTTATTCTTTACACCATGTTAAAAAAAACTTTTTCTTTAAGCTGGTTAGTTTTGGGATGAATATTTACAGTATCGCTATGAAATCATTTCCCTTTTACCTTTCCTCACCTTAAAAAACGTTCATATAAGTGGCCTGAAGCAACTGAAAAAATGTTAAGGATACCACTTTTCTTTTCCTTCTCCTCCGCTGGAATTTCTTCTGAAAATCTAAGAAAAAAACTCCAATTATTATACGAAGTAAAAATTCAGCAGAAAGAAAATACTGCTACATTACCATGAAGCTCACAAAGAGTCAGGAGTAAGAAAATACGCAACAGAAAAACCTCATCCTACAGTAACTGATTTACTTACATTCTACTCCCACCATACACTCCCTCTGATACCAAAATCTTTTGGGAGCAACACCTCGTAGCCAGTCACTCAGGACAAATGATGTCATGACTGTAGTCTCCAATCTTTTCAACTAAACAGAACCCAAATTTGGCAAAACCTCAGCATTTTGTCAAAGCCAAAAAAAATCAGAAATACACAGAGCCAGAATATCTTGAGAACTGGTTATTTTTAAAATCAGCAACAGTTACTTTTCAAGCTTCATCCACATGCATACTACATCCCAAGAGCCAGTGCATATTCTTGAGGTGAGGGATGTCCGCATAGCCCTGCGGGCGGCTGAGCTGCACATGTACTCTAAAACGCAGACTGAACATAATAAAAAGATGACAGGTGATTGGTGACAGCCAGCATG
>NW_010227001.1:0-23347 GCF_000690775.1 Eurypyga helias
AAATTATATATTATATATAATATATAAATTATATATAATATCCCATGGGATCAAAAGTTTACTTTGATCTCAACAAGACTATGGTCCCACATGTAGGCAGCTCCTTGAAGGATCAGCGTGCACCTCGAGAATTACCAGTCCTTAGCCTGAGAGAAACAGACAGGCATTTCCACACACCTTGTTCAGGAAGACAGTTCCAGATGGTGTCTTTCACAAAAGGAAACAATGGCAATTTATAAGGACAGTGCTGCAGATAAAGCAAAACCAAACACACATTGAAACTTACTTGAAAACAAACTTCAAAACATACTGCTTGGTCTCATCTTTCCCTTGAATATGCTGAGAGCTTCTTTCCTTCGTATTTCACATCTGTGTCATCCAACACAGGCCTCAGTGAGAACATCTGGGGCAGTGCTGCTGGGACTTGGGTACTGATGTCTTATTTCCGCGCGGGCTGAAGTCCTTGGGCTTAGGCCAGCTAAGGGCGTGCAGGGCAATGAAATGTACGATTCCATCGCAATACCTGCCTCGTTGTGCTTTGAGTCTAATGTGAGATTAAGCCCAGATCAGCAATACAGGCTCTTCTGCAGCACTTAAAGTTAGACACAACTTAATGAGCCTTAAGAAACTAGGTAAGCAGAAAACCACCTGAATTGCTGAGGTGACCTACAAGGGAGGACAGGGAGTAGACAGGTAAGTGGTAGGTTTGGCCTGTGCTTGTGGGGATGTTGGTGGGTACAGGACCAGTCAGGAATTAAGCAGCAGTTGTTGTGAATTTAAAGTAAAGTGAGTCTATCTTCAAGATGACATAAAGAAGCAGACAGGTGCTTTTTGCTCTGCCTGCTCTGTCCCTGGCAATGTGACACCAGGAAGACCGGGATGTTCCTGAGATTATGGTTATGTGACATACACGCTACCATCAGACGCCTGTTCCCAGAAAGCTGCGACCAGATCCCATTTGCCTCTGCAGGAAAGGCATCAGGGTCCTGTGTGGAAGTACCCAACTAGTTTTTTCTGCTTAGCATCACCACTGCAAGGACAGAGACTAGCTGGAGACTTAGGATCCATCCATATGGCACATAAAACGTGTTCTGCCAAGGCACTGTAAGCATCAGGGCCATTTGAGGTTCACCCTGGCAATCCCAGTGCCTGCTGCTGGGCTTATTTCTACTGCCTTGTCTTAAGATTCAGAGGCTACAGTCTTTTACAATTCCATAGGGATTAGGCACCAAATACCTTGGGACCACTGAATCTACACTACTTCGGAGAATGAGAGTCAGGTACAATTGAAGATCACAGCTGTCACATCATTTTAGGTGTCAGCTGATTTAGCTATTTTGTTTATAATTTTTTTAGAAGAAATTAGAGTACATGAATTTTTTTTTCTCAAATTATTCAAATACATTTGGATTTTTTTTTTTAATTGAAGGGTAGAGGAGAAAGTTTCAGTACTTTCACTCATTAGAGCTGTATAATGGTTTAAGGGAGCACTGGACTCTTCTAGATGCTTTCCCTGTTGCTGCTGTTAAGCACAAAATTTGAAATAATTGCAAGAAAAGTGTGTATACTGTGGATGCCTACATTTTCATCCCTGGATGCCTTACTCCCTTCATATTTGCAAACTGTTTTGAGAGGGCCTGATGCAACCTCTAGAATATTTCGGATCTTTTATTTCCATGAGCTTCCATGGATCTTCATATTTATCTTTCCTGTGTCACTGTATATGTAGCTTGAGTCAGAGGACCTGATGACGAATTTAGGGAGTTTTGTTGTGTTTATGAAGTGTCCCATGCATCTGTCTCTCTCTCACGAGATGTTATGACTTAGGGGGTCTGCCATCTGTTTACTTCAAAATAGAACTAAGCATAAACAGATATGTGAAGAGCCTTACATTGGAGGAACCCAAAATGACTTTATTTGACCAAATATATTCTTGGTCCTTTACACATTGGGTTTTGCTCAGGATTAATTTTCGTTTTCATAAATGTTGGCTACTACATAAAAGCACAAACCCATAAAAACATGCCAGATGTGGTTTGTGCTTGGGGACACATAGCAATCTTTGCAGCACATTAAAAAAAAATTGCCTGTGGAGACCAAAAATCTACCATGATGTGCCTTTACTACATCAAAGGATATGTAATTGGTGTATGTTCCAAAAAGCCATAGTCTCTGCAAAGACATGTTGAAATATGTGTGTCAGATATACAGAACTACAGCTGTTTTTCATAGGATTCACAGATGACATATAAACATAGGGAACAAACATTACATTCCATGTATTGTATTCCTTGCTTGCATATATGCAGTGCTATTTTAGAAGCAGCTTTTATTAGGAGAATATTGAGTCCTAAACAGTGCTGTTGTTGCTACTCTGAAAGTTTGTGTCATATCTTTAAAAAGGATTAGAACTTCCCCCTCCTCAGAAACATATAGAACATTATAACGTAACGTATAAAACGTAGAAAGAGAGCCAGCACATACACGGATGTGGAGCAGAAGACATGTGGAATAAGGAGCCGATTACTGACTACTTGGGCCAGAAGTGTGCAGAGCGTGTAGCGCACATCCAGGATCGAGCACAGGCACTCCGTGCAGCCAGAAATGTCTGTCCCAATACATGCCTATACCTTCGTTTCCATGTAATCCACTTTCCTTTTCTACACACACGTAAACAGATGTCATCAGGTGATAGAGAAGCTCTTGTGAAAGGCACTGGATGAATCAGGGATCTGTTAGAGAAGCCCAGTGCACTCCCTATGGGAAAATAGTTCTTCCCAGGCTGCTTCTGCCTGCCAGCTGGGGAACCACAGAGAGTACGTGTCTCCTGTGCAGGAAGAATAACTTCTTTTTCCCTTTTTTTTTCCTTTTGTTTCAACATAGCTCTGTTTTAAGTAATGGTTTATAGGAAACACTGTGCTACATCTGCCATGAAGTAATTGATACAAGTTAAGTATTTTTATGTAGAAGTACAAGTAGAGATTGAACACTGGGCCAAATTCACCCAAGATCTTTGCTATAACTCAGTTGCTTTCAGTAGATTAACCCTTGCCTATGTTAAAGCTGAAGTTAGGTCCTTTGAAGCCTACACCAGTTGTGCACAGTAATGTGCAAGTCAAAAGAAACGGGTCTTAGAAATCCAAAATATATGAATTGACGTTATTTGCAGTTTCTGGATTGATCAAGGAAACACTGAGTGGCGTTAGAGCAGTGGTTAGACGTTTTTGGTCTGTTAACCATGGCCAACCCTCAGCATTAATCATGGGCCAGCAAACACCGGCCATTCAGCTTTGAATTGCAAAGGCACTAAGGGCAGTTTTGTTCCGCGGTCATTGCAATGTCCTCATTTCGCGAGGAGGGCTGCCGGCTGCTGCTTGGTAACCAGTGCCCTGTTGAAAGAGCCACGTACTTCTTTATCCTGACATACTGCATATCCTTCCTCAGTATCAGGACATCTGACGGCTTGTTGAAGTCTCCAGCCATCTGACAGGACCTAGGCTCACAGGCTGCCCGCTGCCCTAGCTGCAGTTTGTTCTTTCAAGGAGTCCTACCTGGGTCATTTTTATGCAGTGCTCTTCCCAGCTGTGCTCCCAGCTGTGCTCGAGGGGCAGGCCCAGATGGGTCACCTGCTGAGGGTCACATTTCCACATGATGATCATGGAGATTGAAGTGCTTCCTTGGCAGTTCTTTTGCTTGAGCTTTGCTTGACCTGGGGCCTATCCTACCTCTAGAATGGATTTTATTTTCTAAGTAACATGTTCCAGTTCAGTCAAAAGTCATGGCTGTCATGCAGGGATCTTGTCACGAAATTGTTTGGCCTTTTGCAAATATTAGACTAGATTATATAATAGTTGTTCTAGTTTCATAATCTATGAATCTGTACATATATACA
Source organism: Eurypyga helias (assembly GCF_000690775.1). NCBI lineage: Eukaryota > Metazoa > Chordata > Aves > Eurypygiformes > Eurypygidae > Eurypyga > Eurypyga helias. Next base: position 3,893 of record NW_010227001.1, read on the forward strand.
TCATTGTGCTTCTTGAGAAGGCAGTGAAAGCCGCTTTTCTTCTATTATATCTTCACTTTGTAATTGCATCTTGCATTTAATCATTACTGACTTAATACTAATGACAAGCAAAATATATTGGCTTGAAGATAAAGCCCAGAAAAAAGCAATTGTGAATAAGGCAATGTGAAATGCTTGCAAAGAGATATATTTTTAAAATTATTCTTATTAGGTTAGTTTGCCTTTAGTTTTAGTTTTCATTCTGAGTCAGCAGAACTGTGGGAGAACAGGCTGGAGTTTCTTTTGATACATGCGTTAATATTGGAACTGCTAGTGAAAAGTTTACCTGGAGGCACCCAGCAGTAGCATTAAATTACAACTTAACTGCTCATAAATTTACCTGTTTGGGTCAAGGTTACTAAAGGCAATACATGACACAACATGGTTTTCATTTTTCACAACGTTGACTGCCTGAACTTTTAAGAGAAGACCTTGGTAGTCCTTAACATAAGTTCTTCCACTTGCCAAGGGTCTTCATACTTCAGAACCTCAGCATGTATTTTTAGTTCTCTCTCAAGCGTTTTGATAGTATTTTTCTCTTAAATGTCTCTTAAATTGATGTCAGGTTTTTTTGCTCTGTAATTATTGTTTGCCAATATCAGGAGCAGGTTCCCAAAATAATCTTTCCTCATATGAGTAGATCTTACCCATGTGATTTATTCCAGTGAAATCAGTTATCTGTTTTAAATACTGCCTCTGAGATAAAAGGTGATTACAGCATCAGACCTCCCACAGAATTTGGCTACCAGCTTAATTGTTCTATAAGCACCGGCCCAGCCTGCTCTACCAAGTTTCGTAGCCGTACTGGTTCAAGATTTTCTTAGACCTTTGTTGATGGCAAAATCTTAGATGACGATACAACTATTACCTCTACGAAGAGAACAACATTTTTGTCTGTGTCGTGGGGAGGGAGATAGCGTAGCTGTGCCAACCAGGGGAAAAAAAAAAAAAAGGAAAAAAACCAAAAAGAAAATAGTAGCTCCTTCCATTAGCACAGGTTATATACAATCACCCTGCAGGCAGAGTTACAATGGCAGATGCACTGTGACATTGGTGGGTCTACATTTGCCCATTTAAAAAAATATTTCTGTCTTCCTTGCTGCTATGTAAAAAACCAAAACCAAAACCAAAAACCAACATACAGCAAACGATAACACAATTAATTATTTCCTATTACAGGCTGTAAACAAAAGAAAGGGTGTGGAGGTGCCGTGCTTTTGACCTGTTATTTCAGGGGTATGACTCCTGCTCCTCTACAGATCACCGACCACTTCCTTTTAATCCACTGGAAACATAGGCTATGAATGTTTGTCTGCTGACTAGCAGCTAACTTAAATGGCTACAGTAGCCTAAGAGACTACAAAGAGTGATAATTAAAAGGCAGCATCAAGATACACCTGAAAATAGCTGCGTCTCGCTGTCATGTAGGGTTTCTTCATAGAGTATCCCAGCCACAGAACCAGCTCGGGGCTGCCTACCACACTGCACTCCCATCTTTGGGCTGCTCTCTTCTTAAATGCAGTGGGGGGGTTACAAAGACGTTACTGGGTGCAAATGGAGCTGTGAGGTGCTTGCTGGGAAGCCCCCCTTTACCTACCTTCTTTTTCTTGATGTTTATTGAGCATCATTCGGTTATTCTGCAAATTTGTGAGAATGCAAGTAAGACGCTCTTTAAACTTGTCATAGTTTCTGACATGCAAGGGTTATTGGACATGATGTTTTTGCATTCGTTCATTTGTAGGAAGTGAATTTAGTTATGGTGGAACGCAGAGTCTTCATTCCCGGGAAATAAGACTTGCATTGCAAGAGTTTTTTAACAACTTGTGAAGGAAGTATTATTAACGAGTCCTAATATTACAATGCCTTCTGCATTTATGGCATGTAAGAGGCTTTCTCTAGATACCACATGTTAATAACACAGGAACAGTGTGGCATTTCACTGCTTAAATGAAAGTAGGGTCTCCCTGCTGACACCAGGTGTAAGGTGCTTACATCATCAAAGATAACTGCAAAGTGTGAGCACCGTGTAAATAGTTTTCTATTCCTAGCTATTAAAGCTCCAGAAACTGGAAGAGTTACCAGTTCAAGCACTATAAACTACCTTGCAGTTAACAGGGAAAGGCAACAAAAATAATCAAAGTTGTGGACCTACTTCCATACAAGGTACAAATAAATGAGGTAAAGCTCTTCAGCCTGGAAAGCGTGACTGAGGGGGTAAAAGAGAGAGACAGAGAATAGCTGAGTACAGGTGAATTTACTGAAGCTTCCAGGACAAGAATATCAAATAATGCAAGGAGGAGGCAGGTGCTGAACAAACAAAATGAGATAATTCATCACTGAACTCACACAGGCTACAGAGCACCCTGCAACAGCGTGATGCAGATCTCAGAAGCTTACCTTGGTCCGAAATAGGAGGCTAATCTGACTTGCTTGACTAATCACAAAATGTAAATGCCTAAAAAATAACGAAGGCACAGATGAAGGGAAAAATCTGGCCGAGAAAGACAGAAGTACATTTGCACAGTCTTTGTCTAATCATCTGTTTATTGGCAAAACTATAGTGAACTTCACAAAGTACTTTAGTGGATTAACCAAAATGAAAAAGCTGCTACATAAATTACTTGCTGTCTTCTCCCAATTCTAGTTATTACTGACAAGAAACTGGAAAGAATACAAATAATTATATTACTATAAAAGGAAGAAATTTGATAAATTATTTGGGTTTTTTTAATAATTTATTGAAATATTTTATCTTATGCTATAATATGCAAACCAAATCGTCTCATTTTACTCAAAAGGTGTTTTTGTTAAGCTCAGCAACATTTTTTCTAGGCCAGGCAAAATGAAATAAGGTTGGATAGTCATTGGGAAGCTGTTGCTGTGTTTTACTTGATCTGACAGCACATGGTATTTATGCATTTCTCTATGTGGCTTTGATAGAATATTGCTGATTTTCGTCTACTGTATTTAATGTATATTCATGTCCAGTGACTGACAGGTCACAGAGTAGCGGGAATATTGACAAGTCTGGTTCTAAGCCCTTGGTTGTAATGCAAGCTTTAATGATGAATATTTACAAAAGCCGGGCTGATGGGAAGCAGATAGAGGTGGTTCTCCATTGAGCAGAATCCAAAAGAAAAATCTTGGTGTTGCAAAGGTGTTTGCATGAATAAAAAGCACCACTGCCTTTGCCTAGGGAGAAAAAAATACCTTGCTGCAAACCAGGCCTATTTTCTTCAAATAATCTCCAAGCTAGGAGCCTCTAATCTCCAAGCCTCTGCCAAGCTAGGATCTGATTACCAGTTTGCAGGCCTCAGACCATAGCCATTATTGTTTTAACATTTCTGCCTTCCTCTTTATCCCAGCATGAACCAGGCTGTACGGGCTGCTGTGTAACTTGACCTTGCTTGGAGATAAAAAGACAGGTTAGCACACAGTGATCGCAAAGACAGAAGCAAAAAGACAGTGTTTAGAAAATAAAGGAAGGAGCTGGCACGCTGTGATTATGTGTAATGTTCTATGCTGTGCGGCGTGGGTGGCCTGAAGAACAGTGCCCATCCGCAAAACCCAGACAGAAACTTGGACTTGGTTGTAGTTTCTCCATTTTTAACCTTATTTGTGCAGAGAAGCTGTGATTTTCATCACTAGGATATTAATGTTACCTCAGGTGATTTCCTGCAACACTGAAGATGAAGGAAAAAAAGGAAAGAAAAATGGAAGGAGAGAAAAAAAAGAAATCACTTAAAATTTTTAGTGCTTTCGGTAAACAAAATGAATAGTAAAACAGCACAAAGAGTTGGATATGAATCTTTGAGCTCACTTTGCTTAAAAGTCTTTGCTGCTGTTCACTAATGTCCTCTGATCTTTCCATGCAACAAGCCACTGAGCCCAGTGGTCAGCAGCAATTAGGCATGACACGTCTTAAAGTGCCTCAGGGTGCTAAATAAAAAAAATGCTTGGTGATTAAGCATTTAGCATCCAAAAGCTGAAAAAAAAGTGTAAAGGGGAAGAGAGATTCTGCTCAACCATAGGTGCTCAGACTGATAAGACAGCTGTGCATTGCACAAATGGTCACTCAAAACCAAGCCAGGCCACAGCTTCAAGGCCACAAGGTCCCAGCTAAATCATGGTGGAGACAAAGTTAAGTGATATATTTCAGCTTGTCTCTACCACCACCTCATCTCTCAAAAACAAAGCAACCCAAAACTCAGCTCGTGGTAGTTTGCTGTTTCTATGATTTCATAAAGGTTTCATGCCAAGAGCAGTACAAGCGTGTTTTTTCATATCAGACCATATGGCAGATAATAAATATCTGAGGTTCTGTTCACTGATAACTTCCTACATAGGCATGGACAGCTAAATTTCTAAATCCCTGTTAGTTTTTCCAGCTGTCGTTTGCACATGGCAGAATACATTCTGCATCTTAGGCCTCTGGACTCACTGCGACCAAACCAAGGATTAATTTGTCAGGACATCGAATCTGGCTTCAACCCCGGCAAATGGAAAAGTTATGTACCTGCACCAACTTCAGAAATGCTTGAGCTTCTCAACGGAGACAAAGCATTAAGTTGCATGGTGTGTTTGGGAAGCTTTACTTTCCTCATCGTTTTACCTTGTGTGAATTGTGTATGCTCAGGGGTAACCAAAAATCAGAAATCCCCAGGGAACAAACCAGCATTAAGCCTGCTTACAGCATACTGCCACAGTTAAATCGTTCTTTAACTACTTGTTGGAAGAAACAAACTGACTGACTTTGTGGGTTTTTTCCCTTCCAGACTCTGACAGCACCCGCTCCATTTGCAGACGAAACAAGCTGTCAGTGCCAAGCCCCCCATGAGAAGTTAACCATTGCACAAGCCCGTCTGGGAACACCGGGTACGTGTAGAGAGCAACATCAGCAGCACCGTGGGTGCCCCCAAAGCACAGGTTCTCCCCTACAAGCACCTGTCCATGCTCACTTGTGCCTTCTGCTTGGAAGCAGAAAGGCCAGCCTGGTATGTGGTGCTGTCAGTTAATAGGGAAGGAACCAGTGGCTAGAGGGCCATTATCTTCTTCTAGAGAAAGAACAAGAGAAAATGTTTCAACTTAAGAGTTGGATGCTTCTGTGGATGTCTGCGTGTTGCTTGGAAGGAAGGCTTGCCAGCCTACAGTTGGGTTGTGTAGTGGCCACTTCCTGGATTCTCTTCTTGTACTGCCTCTGTATTCTGGGAAACCTTTTCTTTCACTCATGTTCTTACTGATCACGTCAGACCTTAAGTGGCCCTAAAGGCCATTTGCCCTTGGAAAGGAAACTGTGCCAAATTTTGGAACTCTTTATCTGGACAGTTTTTCCAGTCCTACCTTTCTGATTGGGCTAGGGAAACAGGATGATTTCATATGAAATCCCAAATACATACTTCAAACCCCCTAAATTCCATGAGATTCTTTACAAAAAAGCCTTCGTATACTTATTTTACATATTTAAAATAAGCTTTTAAAGTACGTACAGTTTATAGAGGTAATCCCCAGCCTTCCAGTCAGCTCTGCAAGGAACAATGTTGCCCCCATATTTCCATGGACTCCTGGATGTCCTGACAGCAGAGATCTCTCTGTAGCATCGAAGCACAGTCCATGGAGGTTGTGCTCTGTTGCTCTCATCTCTGCTGTCCTTTTGCTTGGAGGTGACTTCTCTGTGGCACAGCTGCCAGGCGTGTCATTTGGTAAAGCAAGTCCTTTTTCTGTCTGGAGGCTGCTGCTGAAGTTGTCATACAGAAAGCAAAAGTTATAAGGGTGATAGCAGGAGGATGATAAGTTATAAGGGTGATAGCAGGAGGAAAAGAAATTATAGGCTCATTGGAAGAGCTTGGGGGAAGGATGGGAAAAGGGACATGAAAGGTTTATGTGGAAGAGCTAAGGAATACATTTTTACAGTGGTGAGCTGTGGAAAAAAGGAACTCGCAGACCAGAGGGGAGGAAAAGGGAGATGATACGAAAAAATAAGGAATTTTTTTTTTAAAATCCAGAAGGCAGAACTGACTAGAAAGGCAGAGAGAAAAGAACAAGACATATGGTGGAACTCCGAATGAGGCAGGAAGATGACATTTTTGCTAAATTAGAATATGGGGATGATGGATGATAATAAATAGGGTAAGTGTGAGAGAAAACAGCAGAGAGTACAGAGAAGAACAAATAATGAGCAGGATAAAACACTGTGAGTTCACCCATGGTGCATTTTGAGCATCAGAACTGGGGTGGATCTCCACAATCATCTGATCTGGGAACAAAAATCTGTCCGGTAGAATTAAGTGCAACTTGTTTTGGGTCTGAAAAATCACTGTTGTGTTTCTTTCTCCACAGTTGACAGACCTGTCAGAGTGTATGCAGATGGGATATTTGACCTCTTCCACTCTGGCCATGCTAGAGCTCTTATGCAAGCCAAAACTCTCTTCCCAAATAGCTACTTATTAGTAGGAGGTAAGATCAGAGTTATTTATTGCACTGGATTTAGGCTTCTGTGCCTCAATACCAGAGCGTTATTGCCGTGCTCGCGCCCCCAGCTGTTTATACACTATGACTTTGAATGCTGCTTTCACTCCAGGGGCTTTCTATAGGTGATTTGCCTTGAATTACGTCTTACAATTGCATCAATTAAAGTAAAAGTCAAATTCTGCCCTCAGCAGCACAGGCACAATTCCCATTCTAGTTAAAGCGGGTGCCTGCATGACTCTGAGCTTAGAATAGCTCCATATGAATAATTTACCTTTTTCAGTTATTCGCTCAAAATTGTTCAGAGATGGAGATGAGTGAATGAGATCAACCGCTCATTTATTTCTGGCTGCTTGGTCCCTCCGTCAGCCAGGGGCAGCCCACGTTCCCTGGCTGCCAGGTCAGTACTGTGTGTACAGACCCAGCCTTCAACATCAGCAGGGAAGCTAAATCCAGCCCCTTATTGTTGGAGACCCAAATGTAGGTCATAATTTGAACGTAGTTTTCAGCTCGGAAGTGTCCCCAGGCTGGTTACTTTCTTATCGTATTTTTTTGCTGTGAATATCATCTTCTTTTGCTGTGTGGCTGACTGACAGCTGTGCAGCAGTTCGTACATGCTGAGGAGTGACCGGAGGGCGGCTGTGTCCTGCCCAGCTGGCCGTGCAAGCCCTGCTCTTGCGAGGCCTCGTAAACATGCATTTTAGTTCCAGTTTCCCTGCACCTCTGGGATTTATGCCTCACATACATATTTGATAGGACAAGGGGCAATGGCTTTAAATTGAAAGCAGGTAGATTAGGGTAGATTTAGATGAGATACGAAGAAGAAATTCTTCCTGGAGAGGGTGGTGAGGCACGGGAACAGGTTGCCCAGAGAAGCTGTGGATGCCCCATCCCTGGATGTGTTCAAGGCCCGGCTGGATGAAGCTTTGAGCAACCTGGTCTAGTGGAAGGTGTCCCTGCCCATGGCAGGGGGGTTGGAACTGGATGGTCCTTCAGGTCCCTTCCAACCCAAACCTCTCTGTGACTCCACAGTAACCTTCAGCTGCTCAAGCGCTTACATCAGTGATGATAAAGTGAATGTGAATGCAAACTTCAGACACTTTGTAAGATACGTTATTTTGTGTCTCTGTCCCAAATCAGTTAAAAGGTGTTTCCTCCAACACAAAGGAAAAGCAAAATCTTCTTATAAACACAATCTTCAGTTTTACACTTAAGTTCATTATCTGTGGCAATTCCCATGGACCTTTCTGGGTGGGAAAAGGAGACATCCCTTTGTTGTGAAGGAAACATTTAGAACTCTCTTGTTTTCCTTTGAGCCAGATAGCTTGCAGAAGCAGCAAATGCAAGTGCAAAACTGTGAGGTTTATTAAAAATGCCAGTTATGTAGGTTTTGCTGTCACTTTAAAAGGAGTAGGGGTTGTCCCAAACCAGGCAACGAGCTCTGGGGCAAAAGCCTGGCTCCTCTGGAATTTGTGACAGAGCTTCACTTTGCAGCCAGCACTCATCAGCACCTTTTCCCAGCAAGGCACCGCATCTTCAAATGCAAGTGCAAAACTGTGAGGTTTATTAAAAATGCCAGTTATGTAGGTTTTGCTGTCACTTTAAAAGGAGTAGGGGTTGTCCCAAACCAGGCAACGAGCTCTGGGGCAAAAGCCTGGCTCCTCTGGAATTTGTGACAGAGCTTCACTTTGCAGCCAGCACTCATCAGCACCTTTTCCCAGCAAGGCACCGCATCTTAGCGTGTTCAAAAAATGGGTACCTTTCCACACCCACACACAATTTGTGCTGCAAAAGCACTGGTGTTGTGTGTCTTTGTGGGCCCACAACCAACCCCTTTTATCTCTCATTGTGAAGACAATTATTTGGAGCTAAGATTTTTTTTTTTTTTTTAAGAAAACCAGGTATTTCTACCGTAGCAAATCAGTCATTAGAGCAGGATGACAAACTCAAAAGGAAATACAGAGATATTGTGTCTGCACTGTACATGGACAAACGGTACTCAAAAAATGAAACCAAACCTTTCTACAGAATTCAAGCAAAAATTACCATTTTCCAATAATTTGAGTAGATCCTTTCTTCCAGGAGAGGGTAGCTTTAAGATGACATAAAGGCTGTAAATAAATAAAAATACAATCCCAGAAGGGATCTTTCTACTGAAAATGTCTTGATCTCCATTAAATTTCTTGTCAGCAGGCATCAAAAATGACATAATAGGATAGAGTAGCATTTTGCTAGCTGAAATTCATATGTATATTATTATCTGGCTTTCAATTTTGCACAAACTCCGTGGCTATCTAAGCCTTCCTACATTTTTCCTCCTGTAAAGGTCCTTAACGACCATCACAGCAAGAACATCCATTTTAGATCTCAAAAAAGACTGCATCTTTGCCAGCGCCTTGCCTGATAGGTTGATGTTTTCAAATTGGAAAGAAGCAGCAGCCGTAGGGCTGCTCTCACACTCCCCTGCAGCACTAATAATGTTGCTTTTATCATTTGTCAAGTACATTTCCTGTTTGTCCCAGTGTCACAGGCAAGTGAGATCCAAAGGCACGGGTTTGACCTGTGGTGAAGGACAACCACTCCGTCCCAGCTATAAATGGGTTTCACATTATTCCATGTGGGGTGTCAAATGACTATCATAGCTGTAATATTGGACAGAGTTACAGTTGTGGGGACAGGCCACTGTGTTTTATGCAACATTATGTGGGTAGAAAGAGAATATCTAACTTCTATAGCCCTCTGGTAAGATGGGTGTTGCTTCCCCTCATTTTAAAAGCAATGTGGCAGAGTACTGGTACATCCAGAGATAAAGATGCAGGATTTCTGGACTTGCTCATTCCACTAGAGCATACAGTTTCTCCCAGTCCTTTCCACAGGGCTTCCTTCTGTGACTTCTCATCTGAACAGGGCACAAGCCTTACTTCTTTTCTAAGAAACCTGCTGAGATCAGAGTTAAACTCAGAGACAGATTCCTATAAAATCTGCCATGACTTTTTTCCATCAGCGTTTGTTTGGTGAGAAACTGTTGTACTGTGATTTAGACCATTGTCGGCAAATTCATCATTCAGTGTTGTTTACATAAGAACAAAATGTGGGAACAGGAGACCCAGAGAGGCTGAAAGGTCTCCATTTTTGGAAACTCAATTGGGCAGTTGGTTGCCCTGAGCAACCTGCTGTAGTTGACCCTGCTGTGAGGAGGGTGGTTGGATTACGTGATGTCCAGTGGTGCCTCCCTGCCTCAACCATTTTGTGTTACATGACGTTTGCGAGCACTCTGTCCTTGCTGAGACTGTACTTTTGGATTGTATTTAAAGCATTGTCCATCACCCCTGAAATTTCACAGCTCATGAAATCCCCATTTAGAGTGGGATTGAGTTACCCCGACACGTGCATGTACTACCGCTTGAGATATCCTACAGTATCTCACTTGGGCTTTGGCTGCAGCTCCAGAAAGGGAAGGATCTCTCAGAAGTCTATGGTTGTACCTGCCAGCCCTGAGCAGAACTCTTAGATGCCCTGGAGTACCCCAAAATTAGCTAAGCTGATTAGCTAGCTAATTAACGAAGTGTTTAAAGGAATTACCAGGAAATAGTCAACTGCTGGTCATGCTAATTCTGCTGAGTGTGGATCCATTTTGTTGATACTTCCATATTTTAGTTTGCAGTGATGATTTAACTCATAAATTCAAAGGCTTCACTGTGATGAATGAAACTGAGCGATATGAAGCCCTCAGACACTGTCGTTATGTGGATGAGGTCATCAGAGATGCACCCTGGACACTGACACCTGAGTTCCTTGAAAAACATAAGGTACCTTTCTCCCCTTATCTCTCCCTTGCCCTCTGTAGACTGGCAGCCGAGAGTAAACAGCAAGTCTGTGAAATCCTATTAGCTGGAGCAAATATTAATGCAGTTAATTCCAGTCACTGAAATCAGGAACAGGGCATTGCTTGCCTTCATCTTTGTCAGAAAATGTTGTATTTTTTCCTCAATATGCTGAGATGATTTCTGTAGTGGGATTTTTGAATGGCAAAATAACACTGAAGAATTATTCATAAATTGACTTCCGGGAAAGGAGATTGTGAACCAGGAAAGTTATCACATAGTGCTTAAAGTCCTGTTAAAGTCCTGAACTGAAGGCACATTTCTTATTAATGTCAACAGGTGCAACAATTACCCAGCAACAGTAAAAATGTCATGCGTCCTCTAAAAGGCAGGATAGAATTTCTTGTGTGCTACTGACTGTTTTGTGCTGATTATAAATCTTAACAGAAGCATAATTAACTAAGATATATTTTAATGTCCACGTCACTGGGTGATGAAAGGACAGCATGACAGTACGAGGTATACTGGTATATATGCCCAGCCCTAAGGAGGCAGAACCAATAATCCTTCCTCCGTGGTTTTGAAAGCCAAGGCTCAGTCACTTGACTTAGCTCTTCCAGTAGCAATAAAAGCGGGAGCGGGTTATCTTAGGTTTTCTACAGCATATCAGCCAGAGCAATGGTGTTAATGGCAGTGCTTCTGGAGACAAGCTTTCTGTTCCATCATCACTGACCTTGTAGGCCTAAAGCTGGTGCAATATTCTGAGTGATGGCTTTAGGATGAGAATGTCAAAAGCAAGTCAGCTCAAGTCAAGAAAAGAGGTGATGCTGTACAACAACACCCCACTGAACCACAATTCAGTGGTGGTGGTTTGTGATTCTTCTTCTGTTTACTGGCAGATTGACTTTGTAGCCCACGATGACATCCCGTACTCCTCCGCTGGCTCGGATGACGTATACAAACACATAAAGGAGGCAGGTAAGGGCAACTTAACATTTTTAGCAACTTGCATTTCAGCCTCAGCTCAAATTCTTTTACTGCCTTTTGACCACAGCTGCTGGTAGAGAAGCAGAGATAATATCACATTCTCCTACACCGAAACAGTAGGTCCTGCTGACGTCAGCAGAAAGATTCACTTTGTACAACCGCAGAGGATGTCCTTGGCTGAATTCCTGCCATAACCCCCAGGAAATCATTCAGATCTGTCATGAAAGAGTCTCGTCTGGGTTTCTAAATCTAACAGTTTTAGGGGGCACGACTAAGAGCTTTGAAAGCATGAAAATTAGTTCAGTTCCCACAGCAGCCCAGCCAAGGTCAGTGGTTTGCTGATAACTGCAAACCAAACTCCTTGACACAGCCCAGTCCTGAATATGGGCAAGCACAGGCAGCCTTCAGGAGTCATTAGGATCCACTTCTGATTTACGCTTTTCTCTACGCCGGCAGAGGGTTTAAATCAGCACCAGAGTAATTCACTCGCCATGACTATTTAGCAGTTTGGTTGACTACCGTATTGCATTGAACGTGAACATACCAGACTCATCAGGAGTTTGTCTCTTTTCAGTTCAAAGAAGCTGAATTCAATCCAAAGGGATAACGTTAAGCCACTGTTTGCCAGCAGCAGATATCCTAACACAGTGAACCGTGCGGGAGGAGGAACTGATCGTACCTTCCTTCTCCTGCTCCCTGGAGGTGATGCTTTGCACACCAGTGAATCCATCCTCTTCCTGGTCTACATAAACGTATATTGGAGGCTTAAAATTCCGGAGCAAATCTGCCTGATGGTAATCTGTCATGCAAAGTGACCTTCTCAAGCTATACCACGGCAGCAGTAGACCAGGTATTGACCCGAGCTGGAAGAAGCAGCTTTTTATAGCAGCAGTTCTTGATTGTTTTCCACTTGCAAGCCTCACTCTGGTGTCAGAGTCACACCCCTCCGCTGGGAACGGCTGTTCTACAGTTTCAGAGCCAACACCAGCTTCCTTCAGGAGGCAGTGGAACAAAGGTACCTCTGGTGAGGACAGGTCACCGAGGGACAAACAGCATACGTGCTGGACAGGCAGCTATTCTGCTCTTCTTCTGTAAGGTGCCGAGTGCACAGGACAACATGACAGGAGCCCTTGGTGTCACTGCATCGTTCCCAGACTGAGCTGGAGAGTGCCCAAACCTGGCACATCCTTCTCTGCGGTTGTTGGGCACCGGTGCAGTGCGCGCGCGTCCTGACGAGAAATTCAAACTTTGCCGAGCAGTTTGGGCTTACAGCTTCAGGGACTTGCGGCCTGGCCCGTGTCCATTGCTGCAAGATGATGGACAAGTAACTTCAGCCTTATATGGCTGAATTTTTTTATGGATAAACTGGGAATAACGCTACCTTATCTGTGAAGAGATGTGAGATCTGGTGCCCTAACGCTCCAGAACAGCATTATTAGGATAATGAATTGCCCCCTTCTCCCAGGGGCTTTGTTTTAGACCGGTGCTGTGGATGTATTTTTGCATTTTCCTTACTTGCAGTACTCCCATTTTCCCCCATCAAGTTACTGGGGAGCAGAGAAGCACACGGGAAGTGTGGAGCTCCTCGTGTAGATGCCCACGGACTCCCATTTCTCCACTTCTTTCAGTAGGTGGGAGGATGTACAGATGATGGTGAGCCGGGTAACGGTGCACTGACTAAACCTCTGCATGTCTGTGAACAATGAGTTGAGAAAATGTGAACCAGTCCAACACAGGAAGCGTATGAAAGCAGAAGCAGTGACTGAAGTTAATGTTCTCATACGTGCATTTGTGTATCGACTTGAGAACAATTCTGCTTTTGGCTTAGCAGGGGTAAGGTTTGGATTTTGTTCGTGTATTCTTGCAGCTCCTATCTGTAAAGGCTTCTGGCTCAAAGTGGGTTTCACTGCTTCCAAAAATAGTTCCCTGAGTGACTGCTGCAAGCCCGAAACACGACCAGGGAAACCTCCCTGCTCGCGATTAAAATAATCTCATTTTTAGCAGAGTATTAATTGGAGATCAGAAGGAAAAAATATCACATAGCATTTAGTTACAAGAGCCTGCTAAGCTGCTTGATTCCTTCTCCAGATCTTTTTCTAACCCTGTGAAATTAGCTAGCAGTGCCTGCCTACTCCAGCGAACGTGTGAGGATTAGTTTGCCAGTAGCTATAGCACCCTTTTAAGACCAAGCACTACTTTTTTTGCAAAACCATTTCCAGGCTTATCTTGCAGCTCTCTCAGCAGCTTGATGCTGCAATTACGAATGAGTGATAGCAGTAAATTTTTGTAGCCCTAAATAATTACTAAACCAAGGTGTGCTAGCACCCTGCTATTGTTGCCTTTGTGGCTTACATTAACAGTTCAAGTGGTCCTGGCCTGATGAGGAGCAATTAAAAGCAATATGTACCTCAGCTGTGAGGAGGAAAATACAAACAGTATTTATAAATGGCCAGTTTTTTTAGGGGCAGATCTGCCAGAGCAAGGAGCGTGGTTATGACACTGACACGGCCAAGTGGATGTGAAACGGGGGCTACAGAGACCGATACCCTCAGTCCCTACAGCGTATCTGTATTTGTTCACACTACCATTACACTTCGCCTTCCTGTTAGAAGCTGCTGGCACCTCCAAGGTGTTTTCCAGCTGTTGTAATGCATCTTTCACTCGACGGCCTGGCTTTGGCCAGGGCCAGAGGCTGGTCTGTTTTACTCTGCAGATGGTGCAGCACAGGACCAGAGGGGAGAGTGGAAATACACAGCAGAGCAGCGAACAGCCTTTCAATAGTAGAGCGGAAGGAGAGGAATAGGAAAAACAAATGGTACGGCAGCCTCGTGCCTTCCCTCAGCTCACACAGGAACAACAGGAAAGAACTGGTAATGATTTAGGCAGGATGACAAATCTTATTACGCCTTTGGTCCAGCATTCTTGTGTTCATCCTCAGCTACCTCCCGGAGTGCCTGGTCCTGCCGTGCTTTCTCAGCGGGCTTTCTTTTCCCACTTTGCTCAGGAATGTTTGTACCAACGCAGAGAACCGAAGGCATCTCCACATCGGATATCATCACAAGGATCGTCCGGGACTACGACGTGTATGCCCGGCGCAACCTCCAACGAGGCTACACCGCCAAAGAGCTGAATGTCAGCTTTATAAATGTAAGTACACCCATCTGCACGTGCCTCTGAAACGCTCTCTCCTCAGACCCTGAATGCAGAGTAAAGGTTAAGAGGTAAAAGTTCCTCCTGCTGCTTTTAAAATAGCTGGGAAGAGCTTAATTTAAAAGAACCTGGGAAGCTGAGGCTAGTTTTAATTGCTTCTATTAATTAGCAGCTTCATTTCCATCTTATGCTTTCACATTTGTAATAAAACTGCTGCTTCCTCTTCCTCGAGCTGTAGGGATTAATGACACGATTGCTTTCTTCATTCCCATTGTCAGAAGGCAGCCCAGAGGGCAAAGATTTTGGTATCCAAACTTTCTACAGCACAATAGGATAAAATCAACATCCAAAACCCCAAATGCTGAGCGGTGAGGTTACTAGGGGCAGTTAAAATGGTTTTTAAAAGACAAGGAAGCGTGTTGGGAAGCTGGTATGTACATGATGCTGAAGGCATTGGAAGCCACAAGAGGCAGGACAAGAGTGCCATTGGAAAGGATGGTTTAAATTAATCAGCTCCCACATGCCAGACTGTACCTTACCCTCCCACGAGGAGTAAACACTTTAGGACTTTTTACAAGGGCCTGTAGTGACAGGACAAGGGGTAACGGGTTTAAATTGAAAGTGGGGAGGTTTAGATTAGATATCAGGAAGAAGTACTTCCTAGATGGGGTGATGAAGCACTGGAACAGGTTGCCCAGAGAAGCTGGGCATGCCCCATCCCTGGAAGTGTTCAAGGCCAGGCTGGACGAGGCTTTGAGCAACCTGGTCTAGTGGAAGGTGTCCCTGCCCATGGCAGGGGGGTTGGAACTGGATGATCTTTAAGGTCCCTTCCAACCCAAACCATTCTGTGATTCCATGATTCTATGAAACACGTAACAGAAATGAAAGTTTACTTTCCTTCATTTTTTGTTTCAAGTCTTAAGGCCTTGAGATAACCCATATAACGGAAATCTTCCTTGTGACTGAGCTGGCTCACAGCAGGACTTCCCACCTGCTTCCCTGGAGCTGGGAAACCCCCTCCTGAAGGACCGAATTGTGTCATTTCATTGAGGGTTTTGTTTACTTTCTCCTTATTTTGAAGCCTGGCAGATAAATCACAGGGCAGACAGATTTATTTCACTGCGCTTTTTTTTTGGGGGTCTAAAAAAATCCTACTTGTAAGTACTCCACACAGAAGGATCACTATTGCAAATTTCTGTTAAATCAAGGCCCGGGGAGGGGTTCAAATTTATCCTTTAGTGGCTCTGAGGTTAAGATACTGCTGCATAAGGTATGCTTCCCCCAGTCCCAGACACTGATGTATCCTGAAGTCTCTGCTGGTGTTTGGTTACTTAGCTTACAGTAATTGACATGCAGAAATACTAACTTGCCCCAGAGGCTGTGTTTAACAAAAATACCCAAACAAACGCATAACCAAAGAAAAAAAACCCAAACAAAAAAAAACCCCAAAACACCCCAAAATGCCCCAGACCTCCAGCCTCCAGAAAAGTGCTGGTTTCCTCATTACAGTAAGGCTTGATGACTGATTAGGTGCAAAGTGAGTTCGGTTTGTGTGGATCTTGAGTATTTTGTTTGGCCTTGTAGCCTGTGAAGACGGTTCTTCTAGCGATTCATGGGCTCGAACAAAACCCACCTCAGCACTAAAAACTATTTGTTTCAACAGCAAATTCAAGTGCCCATTAAATGAAGTTCACAGGAAATTAAAAGCCAACAGGGAGCCGTGCCTCTGCGGAGACCGTGACACCTTCAAGGGCACAGCGTTAGTTTTGCCATGTGTCCTGCACATTTGAGGAGCACGGGAGCATTTCAGGACAAAAGCCCTTTAACCCTGAAGTATTTTAGAAGCTTGGCCCAACATCAGCCCCCTAACATGATCTTCCCTGTCCCTATCCTTTCTGTGTGACTTAGCAGAAAAGAGAGTAAACTCCTAATTATCAAGTCTGCTGGCCACAAGCCGCTGGCCTACGCACGTCTTGCTGTTGCAGCCAGAAGCTCCTGTATTAGCCAGGCTTGGAATCAAAGAGAGTTTTCCTTCTGCTCTGCAGAAATCCAACCCAAGAGACATTTTGGTCCAAGTTACCATCCAGGCTGGCCAGTCAGCAGTGGGCTGCGTTTGCTGGGAAACCCAAGGTGATTTGCATTTTGCTGAAGTTTGAGCTGCTGATTTCTTACTTGCACCCTTCACACAATCCGTATCGTTTTCCAAGCACACTCAGTTTGGAAATACGGAGAGATTTGTGCAGTGGATTAAACACAGTAATCACACAAGATGGTCTTTCCAGTGTGCACCTTCTGCATTTCATGCCAAAAATGTTAAATTTGCATCTATAAAAATAACGTGGGCATAGTTAACCAAGGCCATATGTATTGGGGTACATTAGTGCAGTTTTTCCCTTCTTCTCAACTGTCAGTGGCTAATCATTTCCAAGTACCTCTATATTAATCTCTGTCCACACTTTTAAAACAGGAGAAGAAATACCGCTTTCAAAACCAAGTGGACAAAATGAAAGAAAAAGTCAAGAATGTGGAGGAAAAGTCAAAGGAATTTGTTTACAAGGTGGAAGAGAAAAGCCATGACCTCATTCAGAAATGGGAGGAAAAGTCAAGGGAATTCATTGGCAACTTTTTAGAGCTGTTTGGACCCGATGGAGCCTGGGTAGGTATTCTGCCATCCCAGGAAGTCTGAGTGTTTTGTATTTATCTTCTGTCATGCAGATCAAGAGCAGATTCTTTTGCTGCAGTCTTTGTTTTGAAAGCCAGAACAGTAGGGTAAGGCCAAACCTGCTCCCTGAATCCAATAACGCGTGCCAGTACTGCAGCGGGAGGATTTGTCGCTTCTGGCTGTTGCTTCCTGGGGGTAATTTCTGTCTTCGGTGAAGGTGCGGTGCTGAATGCGACACTGCACTCAACAGGGCTGCATCACGGCAAGGCATAAGCACGCGGCCTAATACAGCCTGTCCTCCCCGCTCTGCCTAAACGAGACTAGACAGACATCCGGGGGGATTACGCATGGCAGGTGCCGAGGGAAACGGGCACCAAGAAGTTTTTCAGCAGTTCTCTTCATGCTCTGTACTCAGTAGTAGATGACAACAATTTTCTAACCTTAAAAACTACTGATTTGAAGTCCCCAGAGGTGATTTTGCATGTCAGGTGGCCACGCAGGTTACTGACCTAGGAATCTAGCTCAGGCAGGACGGAAACCCTTTGGAAGCCTTCCTCTGTGGGTGCTGGCTCCACAGACCCCATTTGCCAAAGGTACCCAGGGGCCTTGGAAGGGCAGTTGGGAGTCTAACAGCATCCTTCTGGGGAGAAAGCCCAGGGCTGTGCCTGCTTAAACCAAAGTCATGCACTGCACGAGGTGTGAGTTGGTGATGGGGGATGGTCCTGTGGTCACGGGTGCTGAATAAATAAAACTAATGCTAACAGAGCACGTGAAGCCCACAGGAGATGAGTTTGGCTGTGCGGAGAGAGAAAAAGAATTTCCAAGCCTTGATCCAATTCCCCAGGCTCTAGCCACTCAACACTGCACACTGATGGCGTTTTTAAAAATCCTTTGCTAATCAAACATTTTACCAAATTCGATTAGAGAAGAGCTGCTCTGCAAAGGTCTCTGAAGGGGGTGAAGGTGGCCTCCTGTTTCCCGAGTTCATGTCCCCACGACAGAGCAGGAAATCTGGTGCAACCACAGAGACCTTTGCTAAGAACGAGAGCAAAATCCCCGTGCAGCGTTGCAGGAAAAGCGTCGGTGACAGCAAGCTGAGAGGTGGTGTGGCTTTTTAAAAATCAGTTTGAGCCTTGCAACAGGAAAGACTTTTAAAATAATGATAACTCGCTATTAGTGTCAAAACCGTTATTAATGTTAATTTGCCTTATCACTGTTAGTTAGATGTTGCTTTTAATGTTGACATTAAAAGTATGGGAATCGTTACGGGCGTGCTAGATTCCTAGATCAGTAATTTGCATGTCATTAATATGCTATTATTATTTCACAAATAATTATTATAATACGCTTTATGCTAGCATCAGTTTTCCAAAAGTAAGGGCCACGTAACCTACCAGCAAGATCCATCTCCGAGAAAGGTCAGCGTGTCAGGTTTGAAACGCCAAGGCCATCGCCAGTTCTGCCCACCTGTGCTATCCCCTGCCTGCGTTTTTTTCCGCGAGGGTGTCACTGAGGGGTCAGAAACACCGACTGAAGCAGCACGAAACCTCTGTCCTGGCTGGAGAGGGGACCACCGCACGGCCCGGCACGGAGGCCTAATGGCAGAGAGGCCGCTCCACGGAAGTGGAAAGCAGCGGGGGTTCCCTCCACCTTTGCTCAGACACGTACGAGCGGGCAGCTGCTCCGCGGGTCAGCAGAGAGAAAGCAAGGCTGGCAGGGCAGGGCTTCCACGCCGATCTCCCTCTTGGAGCAGGCCGTGTGTCCCTCCAAAGGGCCCGTTTCTCTCTACTCTGTGCACAGAGGGCATCGGGGATGGCCATGCCAGGAAGTGGCTGCATCACATCAGTCTGTGGGGCTCAGGGGAACCTTATGGGTTGCAACTGGAACCCAGAGCCGGCGTTTAGGCAACGCCATGTGTCCACAGCCTGGACTCGAGCATGGCTGGAAGAGCCAGCTGCTCCAAAGCAGCAGTCCTCCGTAACGCCCAACGGGCAGGCGCGTTGTAAAGCAAAGGGATATCCACACGTAGGCAGGAAAATTCAGAAACAGGCAAAATAGTTTTGCAAGTTCGCCAAAAGCAAAGCTTTTTCTCCCTAAACCAGTTGGGTGTACCTGACCCAAGGCTTGGAAATGATTTTCCCACCCCTGGTCAAGGTCCAGGGTGCACCCAGCCTTGTCTAAGGGAGCCATCGACACTCCTCCCGCTTCCTTCAGCGCAGAGCGTCCCCCGGCCAGGCAGACCTTGCCTGTGAGGGGTACGACTTACTGACCCTGCTGGGGCACAGCTGGAGGGGAAGGTCCTGCTGGAGGCGAGGGAATTACACCACC
>NW_010227001.1:23371-25081 GCF_000690775.1 Eurypyga helias
GGGTTTAGCTAGCACTTTACCTGCCAGGCGGCTAACACGGGAGGCAATTTGGGCTGGCCAGGCACATCCCCCTCCCCAGCCAAGAGTGTGAGGGCACCAGCTGGTTGGAGTAACAAGCTCTTTGCTGGAGCAAGGCCAGGGAAGCAGGCGTCCTACAGCCCAGCTGGGGGGCCCTAGCAGGAAGGCGGGGGGGTCCCCTTTCCATCCTGGCCCGTGTGGCCCATGGTACAGTCGAGCACCCCCTGCCACGTGGGGTACCAGCCAAGCTGGGACGCTGTGGTCTCACCCAGACCGGTACCACAACACCATGACCCCTGCTATGGCACTGTGCTTTCTGGAGCGGCTGGTAAGGTGCCAGGGCCAGGAGGGAGGCAAAGCTTGGCCAGGAAAAAAAGGCAAACATCATAGCAAACATCTTTTTCTGTTGTCATTGTGGTTTATCTTCAGGAAGAGGATGAAACAGACTAAGCCAAGCCAACACAACCTCAATTTCTGTGATCTGGAGACAAATTTTGCGCTCTTACCCCTGAATTCCATCAGGCTCCGGGGCTTTGCCAGCCCTGCTGACATCCTCACAGCTCTCGGCAGCAGAAACCCTCCCCCATCCGAGCGCTTCCTGGCACCATTTGTCAGGAGCAGCCACCATCTGCTAACTGCCGAGATTTCGGGAAGCCTTGGCTGTGCCGGACCCGGCAGCAGCGCAGGGCGGGTTACGCACCGCGGGCCTTCAGGCACGAGAGCACGGCTAAGGGTGGCTCCAGGCAGGAACTGCTCTGCCGTTCCGCGCTGCAGCGACACCCAGGCTCCAAGACCCAACGTAAGGCGCGTGTGATGGAGAGAGGAATTGGGCGAGGGAGCTCACAGAGGAACAGTTAAGCCTGGTATTTCTGCTTGATCGTTAACCCGCAGGATTAGCAAATGCCAGAAGCCTGACGGGAAAGCCTAGCCCTCGCCCTGCTGCCGGCAGGGAATACCGCGTTTCAGGGAGGGGGAGGAAAAGCCGGACGGGCAGCTGCAGGCTCCTTGGCTAGGAGGAAGGTCATCGCAGAGCAGAGTCACTGCAGGGGGAAGGGGAGACGGAACAAACGGAAAACTCGAGCGGAGAAGGGCAGCAGCTGCCTGGGAGGGGGGCAACTGTAGCGTCAGTTCTGCAGAAGTGTCCTGCTCTCGGACCCAAGCGGCAACTGTCACTTTGTCCAGGCTGGCTCTTCCGTTCCGGCCGGGCATCGCCTGCCATCCCGCTCCCAGTACTCCGGCCAAGGTTGAGGCTTTTCATTCCCCAGCCCCAGGAGAAGCAGCGAAGCCCTCACATTTGGCATCTTCCAGAGGAAGCCGGCAGCAGCCGCGCGGTTTGTGCCAGAGCTCCCACAAGGCAGCCCCGCAGCCCAGCACAAGGCCACGTCGCGCCGGCAGGCAGCGGCCTTGGCCTTAGCACGGAGGCTGCTTGACTGAAAAGGTGGCCTCTTCCATCCTACCACCTCCAGCCTCCGCTCAGCTTTACCGAGCAAGAATGACAATAAAGCCCAGAGCAGAACGCAGAGCCTGCACGTGTTTCTCTTCTCAAAGACACCTCAATTGTGACATTCCCAACCCCGATCTCGTTCAGCGTTTGGGTGGTGCCTGTGCCAGGTAGCAGGGGAAGTGGCTGCCAGTATTTGGCCGCCTCCCTTGAGAAGGGAAGGAGGGAAACAGGCTGGGCCGGGCCGGAAG
>NW_010227001.1:25109-25954 GCF_000690775.1 Eurypyga helias
AGCTCAGCAGGAGATGCACAGTCTGTCCCAGCACGCTAAAAGGAAAAGGTCCTGGGAACAAGGAACGTTGGGAGTTCGGGCAGAAAACTTGAGTTTTTGAGACAGAGCATGCCCAACGTACAAAAAAATCCAAAGGGAGCTCCCTCTAGCCGGCTCAGGACAAGACACAGGGTGTTCCCACACTAGGGGTGCCCAACCTAAGAAAAAAACCCTTGTCACGTGGAAAAGGGGTTGCTGCAAGCGCAGCAGGAGGGGCAAAGGCTGAGCATGGACTGAACGGGCCGTGCCTCAGGGCAGAAGCCTGTCCCGCCGCCCTGCTCTTCCCCAGCCCCTGCCTACACCTTCCCCTCCGGGCGGTACTCAAGGAGCATCTTCTCACTTTGCTTTTGCAGAAGCAGATGTTCCAGGAACGAAGTGGCCGAATGCTCCAGGCTTTTTCTCCCCGGCAGAGCCCGAACAGCAGTCCCACGCGCGGCCGTTCTCCATCCCGTTCTCCGTCTCCACCCTGGGTCTTCAATAAAGCCTCCCCTCCCTCTTCTCCGAAAGCTGCCTCTGCCTCCCTCAGCAGCATGAGCGAGGGAGACGAGGATGAAAAGTAAGTCTATTTTTTTAGCCATGAGACAGAAGAACAAGCTATGAACTCAACCGCTGGATGGGGAGAAGCGTGAGGAACATCTGGGGTCTCTCCGACCGCAGGCGAGGTGCTCTGGGAGAAGACGCTGAACACTGACTGGAGCACAACAAGGGAGATCTCAGGAAGAGCTTATCCCCCCCCCACTCCCTGCGGTGTCTGCGGGCCCGGCCAGCAGCACTCGCCAGGCAGGGCACCGGGACTGAGGGAAACA
>NW_010227002.1:0-2784 GCF_000690775.1 Eurypyga helias
GTGGCCATGGGGGTCTCCAGCCCTCGGGGGAGCGGGGTCAGCGTGCACAGTTAAAAAATAGTCAGTAGTCAGCTTCAGTGGTCAACATGTAAAATTCGAGCCATTTCCTTCCCCAAGGATCACTAAAAACCGCACGTTCGCCGCCCCACGCCGCCACCCCCCCCGTATCAATACAAAAGGCGTGATCTGTTAGAAGGCACCGATTCAGCACAGTTTGAGTTCACACGTAACGGCTTCCAACACAACTCCGTATGGGCAACATCGCTCCTCGGATTCCCCTCTTCCCATCCCCGCTCCGGAGGCTCCCACGGCCTCCGCTTCCCGCCGCCGACCCTCCTGGTTACAGCCAGCCCCAGGGGAGCAGCGTACAACGGAAGCTGGGAAGCGATTATCTTGGAGCAAGACCCCCGCAAAGGCGGCTGGTGATATTCTAGGTGACGTTTTACATGTTTTAATAGTGTTACACATCTTAGTCTAAGCTGATGGGAAACCGGAGGATTTCAAGTATTTTATTACTGCAAACACTATATATATATATTTCTATATGTATACACAGAGGAAAGGATGTTTTTGCAACATCACGGGGGGTTTACAGGCCGAGTTGGGACTCGGTGGCCAGCACAAAGTGAAAAAGCCAAGCCCTCTTTTCAGTCCTCACGTCACTTTTAGCAAGCCTGGGCGGCCCGTTTCCATTTATGACCACCAGCACCGGTTTCTACCCACCACCCGACGGCGTCGCGACGGACAGATCCCCTCTCCCGGGCCCAGCACGCCAAATGCCAAACCCGCCTTTCCAGAAAGGGTTTTAAAATCCAGTCGGGTTTAGAATTCGCTCGGGGGTGTAGGACGGGGCGGGCAGCGTTGCCTCTTTAAAGTGCTCACGGACGCTCGGGCGGTCCAGGCACAGCGACAGCCTTTGCTTCTGCGTCCTGCAGCGACCCTTGGTCTTCAGACCCAAATTAAAATCTAGGAAAGCCCCGTTTTTTTAAACCCAAGATACAGGCCGTGTCTTTTCGTACCTTTATTTTCACTGCCCGTTTGTATTAGTGGAAATTAGTAGAGGAGTCTCACTTAGCAACTCACTAATTTAAAACCATTAAGCTTAGTGCTCCTACAGCACGGCTTAGTGTCAGTTGGCATGAAAATAAGAGTTTAAGTGCATTATTACACATCAATAAACATACAGACATGCATAAACATGTTTAAAATACATTTCTGATGAAAAAGAGTTCACTGATACCTTATTTCACCTGTGCCATCACCGTGGAAACGGACGTTTTTGCCAGCCCACGCAAAATGATTTTAAATCCCTTGGCCTGGTTTCGGAAAGGGTACGGGGTGGACTCCAATTCCTCACTGTACGTCGAGAAAGGTGGTAAGCAGTGGGATAATTCCATCCTCAGGGCTCACCGCAGAATTGGGGAGAGCGAGGGGGCTCCCAAGGGCTGCGCTTTACGGACTCGTTAACCGCGGGCCGCTCCGCTTCCCACCGGGCAGCCCCGCTGCAGTTCGCAAAGCCGCTGAGAGGGGCGGATGTTTTCGGGTCTGTAGCTTTGGTAGAGGTATTTTAGTGTAAAAGTTTTACATTCCTCGTTTCAGCATCTCGTTTGCCCCTTTTCCCAGGATGCAGAAGGAAGGCTTTCTGGGATGACCACGCAACACAGGACGGGTAACTGCCATTCCAGCTCTGCCAGCTCAGCTCACGTGAAGGCCTCGAGGAAGCCAAAAAGCTATTTGGGAGGCAAAGGTGCCGGTCGGGAAGGAATATAGTGTCCCTGAGGTACACATTTTTGCTGTGACGGAGGGGGTCCCTGAGGTGTGTGTTTCTGCTGCGGAGGCGGTGGCCTGCAAGGGGACAGAAGCCATTGTCAGCCCCGGTGATGCCACACGTGTCCCCCCACACGCACCGCAGCCACGGCGGGGCACCCCCCCCACCCACGCCAGCTACGCTGCTGCTTGCCACCTCAGCTTCCACGCCGGGGTCAGAGTCTGCTTCCCGGTGCCCGAAATCCCCAGCGAATCCCAGTTTGTTAACACACCATTTTCCCCCAAAATAGAGAGCTTTCCAGCGACACCTTCCTGGAGAGGGTGGTGAGGCACTGGGACAGGTTGCCCAGAGAAACTGTGGATGCCCCATCCCTGGGAGTGTCCAAGGCCAGGCTGGATGAGGCTTGGAGCAACCTGGGCTAGCAGAAGGTGTCCCTGCCCATGGCAGGGGGGTTGGAACTAGATGATCTTTAAGGTCCCTTCAACCCAAACCAGTCTGTGATTCTATGATTCTATGACACAAGCTGGTTTAAAGTCCTCCCTCTCGATACACTGCACTTGCTGCATATGCACCGCTTATGGCACGGGCATTACATCTTAGAAATACAATTTACCAGTAAAATGAAAAGTAAAGGAGAACTTTGTGTTCACAGGTAACGAAAAATGATCCTGTACAGGCACAAACGTTCATGAGTCAGGGAAAACGACAATTCTTGATTAATTTCTTTTTGAGCTGTGTATTTTGAGAGGCGTTTAGAAGGAACGCGGGGCTAGCCCGGCCCCCGAAAAGTATTCTGAAACCTGTTAGTCAGACGGGAGCTGTGACAGTGATAAATGAACACTCTGGCTCCCAGCACTGCAGCTCCACAGCGTGAAATGAGGGAAAAACTTCTCCCTATAAAAGGTTGGGTCCTGCTTGCACACAATCACAGAATCATAGAATCATAGAATCACAGAATGGTTTGGGTTGGAAGGGACCTTAAAGATCATCTAGTTCCAACCCCCCTGCCACGGGCA
>NW_010227002.1:3000-10396 GCF_000690775.1 Eurypyga helias
CTTTCTTGTAGCCCCCCCAGGCACTGGAAGGGGCTCTAAGCTCTCCCCGGCGCCTTCCCTTCTCCAGGCTTATCCCCCCAACTCTCTTCATAGGAGAGGTGCTCCAGCCCTCTGATGAAACACCCTAACGCTGCTGGAGATGACGGCAGTGACAATCCACGTGCACCGGCAGAACTGCCAACAGTTATTTGCTGTAACTCAGCCAACCTTGTCGGCAGTTTCGGTGCCTGTGGGGCCTGGTACTGCGGTGATGGGTAGTAGGACTGGTGGTAGGCCTGCTGAGGATGCTGGTTAACCGGGTACACTGGAGCTGGGAATGTATTTGGTTCCATATCCTACGAAGAAAACATAACAACAACGTTCCCAAATTGGCACCTGGGGAACCGAAATAGCCGTTTCATTAGTTAAGTGACATCTGAGGCCACTAGCAAATGACACTGAGAGCATCAGAGCTGCTTTTTCCTTCTGAGGAAATCAGTAGAAATAACCAACAGCAGTCTGAAAAGTCCTATATTTCGGGAAAACAGAAGGGCTGGTCACAACAGGCATTTGATTTGTTCTGCAAATGTGCTTCGGCTGCTTCCTGCATTCAGAGAGATAACTGGTCTGCAGAGGAGTGGGGAGGGGGAGCTGCAGGGATTGCTCTCCTCCTCAGGTGGGGCCAGGGGGTCCAGTGTAAGGGGAGGAAGGCAGCAAAGCAGGTAAACTGGATGCCAAGCCAAGCACAGCCCATTACAATGGTTAAACAGTGGGAAACCTTCAGAAATAGCTCCTGCCTTTGCCTCTTAGCAAAGGGAAAACCCAAACTGCAGAAATGAAAAAGTAAAGTAACCCTGAAGCTGTTCTTAGGGAAAAGAGTATATAAACTGCCCTTGTCCGTGACTTTAGGAGACAGCAAATAAATGGTGAACAGTGGATCGTTCCTACCATGGGAACACCTCCTGGAGCGTACGGCATGGCATGTGAAAAGCCTCTGCGGTGGCCGTCTCTCGGTTCGGTCTCTGTTCGAGGAGGTGGTGACTGAAATGACCTGAAATCCAATGGAGAGGGATCGTGTGAACACGTAACCTTGGCAGAACCACAATGCAGGCTGTGGATCCCAGCATCTGTAACCCTCCAGATGGACTTACGTATCATATGTCAGGGAGATACTTGCTACAACATAACCCTTCTTCTGTACAGGGCTATGACAGCTTCATTTAGCCACTTTATAGCAAAGATGGGACCCAAAAATAAAAAAAACTCATCACCAATCCACGACAACAAAAGAAATGTCACTGCTCCCTCAACTGAAGATTAATTTATCTTTTCTGTCATTGCCTGGGGCGAGCTACATGCATCCTTGGATGCAGGGGCCTTTGCTTGACATCCTGGTGCTGGAAAATGGCTCCATACTTGGCACTGGTTGTGTAAACAAGTATCTGTGGGCTATTTCCAAAGGGCAGAGGGGAAGGTAAGACGGAGAATATACTCACGAATGGCAGCGTGACATGAATCTTCTGTAGCATCGCTTCAGCCGGTCTCTTTTCCCAAATGCCACAGCACCAGCTACAAGGAGTAGGAGGACCAGGAAGAAAAAGACCAGCAGCCCGTCTCTCAGTGAGGTGTCTTTGATGGGGAGAAAACGATGGAGAAGAAAAAGTATTACATGGTGTTACCACCACTTGACTCCCTGTAGCAGGGAATATTTGGTAGGATTGGTTCTACAACTATTTTCTACTTTTCATAGAAGAAAAACCTGAAGAATCTAGTTAGAGTGCAAGATATATGCCCAAATAGATTCTTTCCTGATTAGCTTTCTGCAGGGATTATCTGGTCAAAGATGAAAGAACTGTATGTGCCAGGATGCCCTGGGCTATACCAGCAGATTGAATTACTACATCAATGCCTAATTTTTCTTCCACTGCATTACTGTGAAGATCTTACGAGCTCAACTCACAGAGAGGAAAACAGAGCTCTGATCCTAAACTTACTCTTCTACTGCTGTTTGCTGTAGGCAAAGAACTCCGGTTCTTAACAACCTCTACATTTTTAAAAGCAAATTTTTCCACTAAAGGCTGTACAAAAAAAGCCTTTCCCTTTTCTTCCTGATGATTTGAGGCATCTGTTCATACTCAGGCACAATTCTCCAGTCTGTTATTGCATCAACACAGTGTCTAGCTTCCCTCCAAACCCACACTATCTTATGAAAAAAAAGTCTTCAAGATCATTCTTGCAGCTCATAGCAGGGACTGCACCAATCCCATCTTTATATACTCCACACAGGCACGGCACACATTTCCTCCAGCTTACAGCTTGGATTTGGCTTCCTATTCCATCTCCAGTAAGCTTCAAAGCCTCTTATAGGTTGCTTTCTCACAGGCACAACTGTGCTCCCCTCCCCAGGCACTATTTCCCCACTCCCCACATCCAAACACAAACACATGTATCTTCCATGTACACAGATCCATCATCCTGCCACGTCAAACATGAACCTTAGTACCTTTCCTAGGGGAAAAACTACATGAACAAAGCCACAATATTCCCTCCCCAACCCATCTCTTCCCTCCACAAAAAAGCAAACCATAAGTCTGCAAACAGTATCACATCACAAACCACTGTATCTCCCCTGTTTCTTTATTGGGTACCTCTCTCCTGTACCCCAAGTGGTTTGGGGCAGGGACTACAGCTGTATTTAGTTCCAAATGAAGCGTGCTGTCTGCACTCAAATGATAAACATGGATAAAATCATGTCTTGTCAGCACACATTGCCCCAGCTCACCTTGGCCTGCACTGCACTGCACCTGCCTGCAGATCCCAGACCAGGGCAACTACCCCTCTCTGCCCCCACCACTAGCAGCAGCATGTCCTTATGGAGATGCACGCTCACATCCATGGATCTGAACCAGAGAAGTCCAAGAGGACCTTGATCCAAGGCAGCAGAAATTACCCAGAGGCAGTTAAACCATCCCAGTTTCTCTACAGAGCCCCAGCAGAGAAATACAACACCCTGAGCCCAAACCCTCAGAGTTGTCTGCAAACGAGGCTGGTGAAGGGCCAGCCCCCAGCAGGAAGCCGTTTCCGAGCAGTGGGGCACTGCACTGTACCCAGCACACCCCAGCCCGCGGCGCTGGGGATGCCCTGCAGCTACTTGCCGTTGTAAGGGGGTCCGCTGTCCAGGCTTCCCCCGTAGCCTTTGGTATCGCAGTACGGAGGGGCCCAGCCCGCCTCGCAGTGGCAGTTCCTGTTGTTATTGCACACCTGTAGGCAGACAGCACAAAAACCACGCTGAGGTCCACCTAAACATCCAGTAACTTAAGTTTCCCTCTATTTAAAGCCGCGTGCAGTAGCCACGACTGTCTGTGCTGTATCACTCAGCCTGGAGAACCAGGAACTCCGACGTCGACTCTACGTAGTCCTTGGCCAGGGGTCTCAAGGACTGAGCGAGCACAGCGTGGATCAGGGTGAGCTTCCAAAGATTAGCTATCCCAACGGCTTCAAGAGCATGGCTTTGCCTTTTTTTGTGAGAGGCAGAGTTTCAAATTACATTAGTAATACTGGAACTGGGAATTCTTCTTGCCAGGCACAAAAATACCATCTTAAGAGCTTTTGTCAGAGATGGTTTGGATACTGTTACAGGCCCTCGTGTCCAGAGACATTTGATAGAGAGTTTTACACTTAAACAAAACAGAAGAATTAAGTTACTCTCCACCTTTTTAAAACCTGCTCAACTTATAACTTCAGTCCCATTTTTGCAGACTGTTTAAAAGGTACTTTTTTCATTAACAGTACCCAAAAGCAGCTTTTTTAATAGCAAAACGCATCCTCAATGACCTCACAGACCTTAAAATCACTGCGCCTAGCGCTACAATTACTTTATCTCAGGTTAGTTACAGCTTTAAACAGAGAAGGGCGAAAGACTTCCAAAGAGCAAAAGAAAAGAAAAGCACACAGACACCGTTGATTAGGCACAGTGTACCTGGCTCAAACTGGGCCCTTTGATATAAAAAGTCTGTTTTTATGGTTGCACGGTCCCTGGGCTCTAAAACCCTCATGTTCTCGTACCAACGATGTCAGAGGACTTACAGAAACGCTGCCGGCTGTAGCAAAACAGACTCGGCGGTCACTGTAAGCGGACTAGGAGCAGGAGCGGCGGCTCTCACTCTACTTACCCCGTGGCCGTGGCACTGCCTCTCCACATCGCAGTCGTAGTTCAGCACGGAGGCACTCACACACTGGAAGTGCCTGCAGATCTAGGGGAATCGAGAGGGATGCACACAAATGGAGCAGGACGGCAGTTCGCTGACCTACCCCTTCCATCCCTGGTGGCCCCGCTCCACAGCCCCCTGTGCTCACTGACCATAAAGCAGGTCTCCTACTCTACGTGATGAACTCTGCTCTACAAAAGGCTTCTCAGCACGGGGGCTGAGCTGGCACTGGAAGTCTTTTGTCTCTAGCTAAAGGAATAGCAATTCACTTGTGCACAGTAAGGGTATGTGGAATGCACATGGCTGAGCTCCTAGGCTCTCTAGTGCAGCTGGATTCTCATTGAACGTTGTCATAAAGGCATTTGTGTGTGCTTAACGCTTCCTGCTCATTGACCGAGCAAGGATTATGGTTCTTAACTTACTTAATTTCTTTTCCTGCATCTATAAATGAAAGGCTGGTTGCATTTTTTCTGCCCACGCAGTACGAGGCAGCGTGGGGAACTCAGTTCTGCTTTAACTACAGGCAGCAAACATGAGTGGCCATAAATATTCCCGAAATAACGCAGCTGAAAACTTTATTCACATGAAAACCCCGAATTATTACTTGAAGAAATCCCTTTGTACTTGTTAATTACCTTTCCAGCACCACACTTGGTGCCTTCATTCACCATTCCTGGGTCTGGGACATCAGAGCCTAGCTGGAAATCTACTCCCCAGCACGTGGTGGAGCTAATGGGAGTTTGGATAATGGCAGGCTTAATTCCAAAAACAGGCATCGTTTTCACATTTTCACACTGCAGCTTCCCACACATGGAAGCTGCCCACATGTGGCATGCCTGCAACATCAACACAGGAGCACTGCAGTGACACTTGAATTTATTGTGAGAAAAAGGCTACTGGGCATTTGATAGGATCTTTTCTTTTTTCTGGAGGACACTGCTTGAAAATAAAATTGAGGCAACTCGTCAAACAAAATTGAGCTGGGCCTCATTTCAGCACTTCATTTCAGAGTATGGATTTATCCCTTCTTCCTGTAAGCTGCTGGGATCTTTGCATTACTGCAGTGACACTTGAATTTATTGTGAGAAAAAGGCTACTGGGCATTTGATAGGATCTTTTCTTTTTTCTGGAGGACACTGCTTGAAAATAAAATTGAGGCAACTCGTCAAACAAAATTGAGCTGGGCCTCATTTCAGCACTTCATTTCAGAGTATGGATTTATCCCTTCTTCCTGTAAGCTGCTGGGATCTTTGCATTAAAGAAAACATGGCTATTTGCTACTCGTTTTTCTGAATGTGCCTTAAGATAAGAACAATCCGTGATGGGTGAGGTGCACAAACTCCTCACCACAGCCCTGCATCTGCAGGCGTGATGCACACGTACCCCAAGGCCACAGAACACGGCATGCAGGGGAAACTGCGGCAGGAGCTCGAAAGCTTCAAACCCAGCTACGGAAAACTGCCTGAACATTCACACTCAGTGAAATTATTATCATAGAATAGTTTGGAAGGGACCTTAAGGATCATCTGCTCCCACCCCCTGACAAGGGCAGGGATACCTTCCACTAGACCAGGTTGCTCCAAGCCTCATCCAGCCTGGCCTTGGACACTCCCAGGGATGGGGCATCCACAGCTTCTCTGGGCAACCTGTCCCAGTGCTCCCCACCCTCTCCAGGAAGAACTTCTCCCTGATGTCCCATCTAAACCTCCCCGCTTTCAATTTAAACCCATGACCACTTGTCCTGTCATTCCCCTTGTAAAAAGTCCCCAACCCCAGCATTATATGCAAAAGTTAAAGCCAGACAACCTAAACCAAAAGCCAACAAAACTTGCAACTGCCTAAGCATGGGGGCTTTGAGTTAAATGCTAATAACAGCCTCAGAATTGAGGATAAAACAGCTTTTCTAAGCCATCTCACTGTGGGTTCAGAATGACGCACACACATCAAGAAGACCTGATTATGGGATGACGTCTCTCCCCAGCGCACCTGCTAAAACACCCCAAACTGACCCTACAGCACCCGAATCAGGGTTTTCAATACATTTAGGAATTTCTTGATGCACCAGATTCAACTCACCAGCTGGAGCATTTCTTGTAGTCATGGCCATGGAAGCCACAGTTGCCAAATCTGTCACCCTTGGAATTCACTTCAGCAAAACAAATGTTGGGGGCAGCTTTGGCTTCTGCAAACAACAGCCCATCCCCCAGACGGAGGAAACACGTTAATTAGGGACAGGAAAACAACTAAATATAAATCAATTTAGTGTATTCTTTTAGCTATGTCTCCTAGAAAAACTGTGACACTGTGCTCTTCCTTACTTGGGCCGAAGATGTGCTGACACTGCGCATCGTAGTGCTGGCAGACGCCGTTGTAGCAGTAGGCTTCGTCGTTGTGGCATGGGTGACCGTTCTGAAAGGTGAAGTCCGGCTGGCAGAACTGGGACGTGCCGTTGCAGTACTCCGGAAGGTCACACTCGTTGTTACTCGCCCGACACTCTTTTCCTCTAGGAAGAAGCTGAAGAGGGGAAGGGGAAGCTGCATCAGAAAACAAACCTTACAGCAGAGACAAACACTGCACCTGGCTCACAATGCGCCCCCTAAAAAAGGGGGCTGATCTGGAGCCCCCGGTGGGTGCTGCGGTCATGCCGGACCCTTCCCTCTCACAGATGTGCTGGATAGGTCCCACCCACCAAAGAACAACTCCAAAGAGTACATTTGGGTCTCTCACCCGGCAGTTTTTACAGCAGTCGCCGTAAGCACACTCAGCATCAGATCGGAGTTTGCAAGTCCCAGGCTCACAGCAAGGATCACTTTCACATTCCTGAAAGCAGAAGTGCTGTGAGCCTCAAGAAATGGCACCCCCAGCCGTGCCCATCCCCTCTCCAGCCAGGGGCACGCGAGGCTACCCTGGCAGCATCGGTAACACGCAAGTGACTGACCTTGGGTGAGCCACAGTCACACTCCTCCCCGGCATCGACCAGCCTGTTCCCACAGTACGGGACGCTGTAGGTTTCATCGGGCTTGGGAACGTTAAGCAGGCAGCTTCCACCTTTGTTGAGAGTTAACTTCTCAAAGTCTTCTGCGCTGCAGCTGCTGAAGTTCCTCGATCCCCTGCAACAGAGAACATGAGCTTATCATGAAGTCACAAGCACTCCTCAGTTTGCAGAACAGGGGTAACATTTGCTTTCCCCATGAGCTGCAGGCGTGACG
>NW_010227002.1:10528-21000 GCF_000690775.1 Eurypyga helias
GTGTCCAAGGCCAGGCTGGATGAGGCTTGGAGCAACCTGGTCTAGTGAAAAGTGTCCCTGCCCATGGCAGGGGGCTGGAATTAGATGATCTTTAAGGTCCCTTCCAACCCAAACCATCCTGTGATTCTGTGAACCTCGGAAAACGCTTTCCCTTTAGCCAGTTACTTACGATGCTCCAGAGCTCATAATGCAACTGCTTGCTCCGCAGTGACAGACGCGTTCATCGTCATGGTTCATCCCCAGGTTATGCCCCAGTTCGTGAGCCATAATTGATGCGAACATCTGAATGCTGATTCTTCCAAACTGCACAACAGCAAGACGGAAGAATATTAGCGGGCAGCTTAGACTGACAAAGTCAGTGTTGGCTTATGTGCCCCAAAGACGCTCCTGTCGCTCAACAGGATTCTCAGGCCGACTGTGCCTGCTTTCCAACCAAGTGCACGTCATTGCTTATTACTACGAGCGCTTAGATAAGCGCATCCGGGACAGCATCTAACCACCTCTGCTTTCCAGTGCAGCTGCAACATTAACACAAAAACAGGAATTCTCCACACCAGCCGAAATCTCCTCAAATATGCAAACTCCAGTTCAAGTACTTCTGTCACTCGTCCAAGAAAACCCAATTGCTGGGATGGCCAGTTACCCACAATGAGCTGTTCAGTCATTAACGCTCTGAGATTTCCTATAAGGAGGGCAGTCCACCGGCACTGCTCCAGGAGTTCGCGGCCATGGAGGGCAAGCAGACACCAGAGGACAGATTTAAGAACACCCACAGCTCCCACAGACTAAGCCAGAGGTGCTTACAATGCCAGCAGAGAAATCCTGTCCCTTTTCCAAGAGGGCAGCACATGGAAGAGAGGGGAAGCTAAGCAGAGGATGCAGACTACAGAGAAGTTGTGATCCAGACACCATGGCATGGCCAACAATGGTTGGGGACCACACAGAAGCCTCCGCTAAGCCATCTCGTTTTTTAATTAAAGATTCTGCACTTCCAGGAAGGTTTCTGGAGTGGAAAACGCTTATCTTGATCACATGCACAGTATCACTAAAGATCTCTCACCACATTAATGCCTCCTGCGTGGCTCTTGGAACACACTGTTCCAACGTAGGCCATTCCAGCTGTGCCACCAAACCCCTTCTTCCTACAGGCGTGGGGAGAAAAAGGAAAGGCAATCATCCCAACTGCACAGACACAGGATACAGCCCACCCGTACACCACTCGTGCTCATGGGGAAAGCACACTGCTTTCCCACGGTGACAAAGGAGTGCTACGATTGACTGCGGGTGTGAATGTACCAGCTCAGCTTCATCTTCCTGTTCACGGTGCTTTTATTCATTTAAATTAAGAGTTGGCAAAGAAACACCACCTCTTCCTCATCTTATCTCTAAAGGTAGAGACCCACCCTTAAAATCATTTGTTTAAATTGGCTGTTAGCTGCCTACTACTGCCAAACGCCATAGATTTCTTTTTTTGTCAACTTCCTTCTCATTACTCGCTTAGTTTTTTTCTACACAGTTCTTAAAGCTTAAGGGCAACAGCACAAGGCACCATATTTTGCTTCATAAAAAATTATGTATTTTACTTCACACAAAAGTATGGATTTTTAAAACGAGCATTTTTTCCAGACATTTCACCTGAATGGCAAGGTTCTGCCTCAGAAGAGAAGAGGCTCCCAGCTCCCGTAGGAAGGGGAGCTGCTGCTTTGCACAAGGGCAGGCTGGGCTGCTGCCCCGAGCGAAGCGTGCTCACGCCTCTGTCCTTTCTCATACTCTGGGCAGTGACTTCCTAAGGACGGTGCTATCTGTGGAAGCAGGAAGGGCATGGGGGCAGGTGTTCTGGAAGCGGGGCAGAGACGAGAGCTCAGGAAGCTCTGTGGTAGTTAAAGGCAACAGGGACAGACAGATTAAGGTTACGTGTCAGAGCTCAAACCATGCAGCTTCTGGACACCGACTGCAGAAACGGCTCCTTCTCCATTAGAATGCAGCACTCTGCACCAGGTTTATGCTCATTTTCAAGTGGAAAAAGGCCTAGATTACAAGTCTAACCAGTGTACAACCTGACAGAGGATTACCTGAATGGAAGCTTTATACAATACAACATATAACATTGCAAGACGTGGGACAAGAAATAAAAGTGTTATTTAGCAATACACCCATCAAGAGAGGACACTGAATTCAAGGGCCATAGAAACCTTCCTAAAAATGCTTGAGTTGACTTGGAAGGTTTTCACAAGTACATAAACCACAGCAGATTGCACTGGATTCTCTGCTGAAATACAGCGGCTACTTTTGATACTCCAGCATGGCTAAGCAGACAGGAATAGAATAATCCTCTTAAGAGGCAAAAGGAAGGAACTGCAACTCACAGAACAAACTGGGCACTGTCATGTCTCCGGCGCAGAACAAGATTCTTCTCTCGCCACTGTACAAAATTTGCCAGCACATCACCAGCACCTCCGTCTGTGCTGATTAAGTTTTCGTACTTCCAAATCTCTAGGCCAACCAGCACAATGCGGATGTTCAACATGACGTACATCTGGGGATGAAAAACATAGAGGAGAAATATTTGTGCAGACCTTCAGATAAGAACAAGTGGTCTGGCATTATCACAGAATTGTGAAACGGTTTGGGTGGGAAGGGAACTTAAAGACCATTTAGTTCCCACCCCCTGCCATGGGCAGGGACACCTTCCACTAGACCAGGTTGCTCCAAGCCTCATCCAGCCTGGCCTTGGAGACTTCCAGGGATGGGGTATCCACAGCTTCTCTGGGCAACCTGTCCCAGTGCCTCTCCACCCTCTCCAGGAAGAATTCCTTCCTGATGTCCAATCTGAATATTACTTGTATATCTTCTTGCAAGAATCTACTTCTTCTGTTTGAGTTTGTTGGTTTTGTAAAAGTCAGTACACAGTTGCAATCACCAGAACACATTTACCATGTGATTTAGACTTTCATTAGCTAAAAGACCAATGCTGAAATGTCACACTGGCCATACTGTAAGAAAACCCACAACAGAAATAAAAAGGAGACTGAATCCTGACAAATAGCATCCTCCGAAACAGTCAACTCGAAGACGTGCTTTTTCTCTAACCTTTAACATGCACAAGAATTGCAACCACCTGCCCTGCCACTCACTGTACATAGCACAGGTTGGAAGAGTCCCCTAAATTAATTCTCAAGTATGATGACTGCAGGTGAATTCAGAGGCAGAAAAGTTTTCACAGGGATGCATCTTCCAAAGCCCACTGTCAATAAACATTGCCATCACTCCATCAGCACCATGCTCTGTCACGACTCTCAGCTCTACCAGCTTCCAACATCACGGCTGAGGGAACAGGTTTAGCTCCTGGCTTGATAAAAACCTCTATTTCATTCTCACCAAAGCGGTAACAGAACAGACTCCAAGATGGAAGTTGCAAAAGTAAACAGAGTGGCAGGGCTGCTGCACACAGCATCGTTCCCACTTCGGCTCCATGCAGCTTTAACTTACGCTGTCGAGGAAGTTTGCCAGTTGCACCATGTGTTCTCTCACTTCTGTTTCGCTCTTCCCGAAGTCTTCAAACTGTAAGACAAAGAAACTGAGTCAGGAAGAGATAAAGACAAGAGGTAGGAAAAGGAACAAACCATTGGAAGACTAGCAACATGAACAACATTTTTGCCTGGCTCCAAATCTCCTGTCAAGAAGATGCTGATCGAAACAGCAGCACTTTCACTGCTACTGCTCAACAGCTCGATCTGAAAACAGCAAAGGCAGTTTTTGCCATATGTTTTCCCTAATTCCTTGCTGACAGAAACTCTCTTGCTTGACAGTTCACTCATTTCCTGAAGAGTATCACCTAGAACACATTCAGCTTTGGGTCAGCATATTTGCACCACCTTGGCTAAACCAGCCATTTGGGAGTAACAAAGACTGAGGACTTTCCAAGCCACATCCCAGGGAGAAGGAAGGGAAAGCAACACACAATCCCTACCTTTTCTTTATCCACAACTATGAACAGCTCCACGTATCTTGTCTGATGTAGGACCGCTCTCTTGCTCTGTGGAAAAAAAGTTTTAGACGACTTCAATTTTATTAATTTGGGTGTAAACAAGAAAAAAAATCACACCGTTGTCATATTTCACTTGATAGAACCAGTGGTTTGAGGCACACCCAAAGCACGCTGGGCCAAGGCAATAACAAGCCAAAACCAAGAAGTGTAATCCAATGCAATGACAGCTTCTCTACCAGTGTTTTACCCTAAAACTTCGCTGCACAAATATCTCCTGTGTTTCAGAAGCAAGGGACCTTTTTACTTTTTACCAAGGGGCCTCTCCACTGAGGGAACTGCTCCTGCCCTCAGACGCCCCAAGCTCTGCCCGTGAATAATTTAACTCGACTCCCGCTGCTGCATGCAGCAGGAGGAATTTGCACCCGAGTTGCAGAAAGCCCTCCAAGTCAGAAACCTTTAGGTATGTGTTAAGCCCCAGGAAATCTGATAAGCTGCTTCCACATTCTTAGCTGAACACCCACAAAGGGCATTAGAGGGGACTGTGGAGGAAAGAGCTGGGGACTTACTCGCAGCAGCTGAGTCATACTGGGATGGTGATCTTCCTCTGGGAGCTCCTTCTCGTGGTCTTCGGTGGTTACCCCGCACGTCGTGGGCTCTTTCTTCACGTTATCCAGTCGATATAAAATGTGTTGAGAGCCCGAAGAGGAATCCATAGGCTCAATCCCATAGGTGATGTTCCCTATTGTCACCAAACCCCTGAAATACAGCGGGGTGTGAGAAATTCTTGCATTAAGCCCAGAGGACAGTTACCCAGTAAAACAAAAGGACAGTTATTCTCTGCTAACTAAAGGCATGTCTTTATCTCAGTCCTTTCAAAACAGCGTGCTTCATTTCCAGCCTGAAAGCAGCCTTTCCCTGAACAGGACCTTCACACAAACAGTAAATGAAACATTTTCGTGAGAGCCTGCAATGCCCCAGAAATAAGATCACGAGCCTTAAGCAGAAACGCTTTAGTTCAAACACTCTATTGCCACTCCGGTGTCCAACATGGTGCTGCAACGCATCAACAACACAAAACACAGAGAAATTAGCTCGAAGCAGGAAAGTTTTCCAATCAAATTTGGAGTGCACAAGCGTTAGGGCCAATTTTGTAAAACTTGCAGACTCATGTTCAACTTTCCCTTTCTGCCCTATGTACAGTTCTTTGTAGTGATCATGTATGCAAATTAGAAAATAAGCCAAAACTTGTGTCACAGAACAACTTGCTGCACTCATTTAATGAACTGC
This sequence comes from Eurypyga helias, assembly GCF_000690775.1. Taxonomy (NCBI): domain Eukaryota; kingdom Metazoa; phylum Chordata; class Aves; order Eurypygiformes; family Eurypygidae; genus Eurypyga; species Eurypyga helias. The sequence goes on from NW_010227002.1 coordinate 15,804, forward strand.
ATTAATCAACTTAATGCATTGCAAATACCTGTTAGCTACACGAACAGAAGATGCCATGGAGGGACTGCACAAAGGTATGTGCAACCCCAGCCTGGCCCTGCTCCCCGAATCCCGCAGGGCTGAACAGTAGTTAAAACCAGGACAAGAATTTAGTTCCAGGGTCAGCGAGACTCACGTGACAACAGGGACACAAAAGAGGAGTTGCATTACCTGAGCCCCGAGCAAGTGCTGACAGCAACCACAGAATCCAGGGTCCCCTCCACGTATCCCTGATGATGGCAGTGATCCTGCACGGAAAACAAGGGAGCGTTACACACGTGTTCCACACGTATCCACACAGCCAGCGTGGTCCCTGATGGCCTGATTGCTACGCCTGCCGCTGCCCAGCAGCACTTACGACTTGACAACGTAACATGCTTCAAGTTAAACTTACCACAATTCCTTTATCTACAGTCTGTAGTTTCAAACATGCCTCGAGCTCTGCCACGATATAACAATGTGCACCTAAAACATTCCACGCCTGCCTTAGTGCCACGAGGATTCACAGCCACGAAGCTCATCAAGATGCCAGGGGTATCGCACTCCCACCAGATCCCTGCCTCCCCATTCTGTAAAGCAGATGCTCTGGGGGCCAGCAGCTCATTACAGATGGCACTTTAACATCCCACCCTCCCTGAAGCCGGATTCCGAGCCGGCGCTGCCAACACGTTATAAATACCAGGGAAGCAGGGCTCAGAAGCATTATCTAGCAGCTGGATTTCTTAACTTGACTGTAAGCCATCCTACTCCTAACTTCTGTCCTCCACCCTGCCTCAAATATTTTGAGGCCAGCCCCTCCCTACCGATTTTGGCCAAATCACCGTTCAGTCTTCTAGAAAACAGCCCTGCAGAAAGCTTGGCTCAGACGTAACCTCTCTCTAGCAAGAGCTGGGCCAACACCCACTGTCTGTGCTGCTGGAACTGTTTGGTTGTACAGTACATCCCTCATCAGCCCCGACAAGACAGAATGCTTCCATTTCAACCTGTGTATATACACATTCTGGAAACCAGATGAGGGATTAGCACACGGCAAATACACCCCACTTGCTCTGGCAAGTGCATTTTTGAGCATTATTACAGGGGTCAGGTAGGTTACGTCGCCTGTTGTTTCAGCAACGAACGCAGACGGCACCAAAGGCATGTGCTAATCCTTCAGGGCCACGGTGACTTTGACCACCTCATGCAGAAAAGGCATTTTTCCTCCGAGTCAACTACTTTTAACTAGGAAATAAATGCTCAGGTGACTCAGGTGCTCTATTTTCAAAAGCAAGATCCTATGAATCATATATGAGTAACACTTCCCTTTCAAAGCAACAACGTTGATACACATGAAGAGTGAAGCCATGTGAAATACTCTCATGCTTTTCATATCACATGAGCTGCTTTTTACTCTTATTCTACAGAAGCAATTAATTTTACAAAGGCAGCCTGCTTGTACAGAAAGAGAGCTGCAACTGCTTTTTCAGTGGAATAACTCTAATGCTACGCAGATGACATCCTTCTCAAAAGGCCTCTAGACTTGGTCTTGTCCATCCCTTCTAGTAGTTCCCAAATTTCTGGACAAACAGATGCCTGTCAACCCTCAGAAATTCTTAGGGTCACTAACAGACTGAAGAGATGGGTCAGCAGCTGACCATTCATTTTGCCTTGTGGACCAGTCTGGACGACCATCGTGTGGAAAAGTAAAAGCCATATATGCAGTCACTAGATGCCCCCCAGTTCTGGCCCGTGTGTTCTGGTCCCTGTGAGAAGCAAGGCCCGTGTCCAGAAGCGATACCAACACTGACGAGGGCAGCGCGACTCTTCGGTAAAGAGGTACCTGGCAGCTAAAAAGAGCTTTTCCTTTTTAGAAAAGCATAGCTTTTCATTAGATAGCAATCACCTCCATGTCAGAAAATACGGGTCTATCGCAAGCCCCAGATTACAGCCCTCTCCAACTGTCGTTTTGTAACGCGTGACTGCCCCATCCTGCAGATGCTCAGTGTTTGGTAAGGGTATAAAGAGAAAGAAATTCTACCTGGATATCTGGATATTCAGATTGCAACTTCCCCTCCTTATCGTAGGTATAAACAGTGAAATCTTTGGGCAGCAGTTCTCTGTAAGGGAAGGGGAGAAGGAATACAAGAGGAATTTCATGAAATCACTGTGACACTACAGCAGGGCAGCAAGATGATCCTAATCCAAAGTGTCACAAATACGTAAATTGCAATTAGGTAAGGAAACATTCAAAAGGACACCCCCCCCCCCCCCCCCCAAAATAACACAGAAATTCTGCATTTCCACAGCAAAACCCAAGATATCAGAACAGCAGAACCATTAATGAAATCAAATCAACCACTTCACCCAGGATAAGTAAAACAAACCCCATTTATTGTGCTCAAAGCTTGGTTTTCTGCAGAATTAAAAAAAAAAAAAAAAAAATCACAGCACTCAGTCTGCTGGATATGAGCTCTCCTCCCCCATTTTGGAAGGAAGCGCAGTGGGAAAGGCTCCCACGATTAAGACTGCTGACCCATACTGGTAAATCCCTGGATGCAGCGTAGCTGAATTCCCACGTTTCTGAGGAGGGTCTCTAGTGGCAGCTAGAGATCCCAGGGGCTTGCACCTTTAAATACTTCTGTCTCTTTGTCTATTCTGGGGACAGTTTTAAGAAGCAAGAGCCTGATAAATGGCAACTTGCTGCTCCTGCAAGTAGCCCTTTAAAAATCCAACTCAAGAGAGACAACATCTATATTGTCTGGAAGTTAGGGATATTAAGACCTAAGATATAAAGTCAGCTTCCTCATTTATTAGTATTCTTGTGCTACTGAGACAGGAAAAAAAACCCCCGAAACAATAAACAAAACCCAGAAGAAAGGGAAAATATTTACTTGAAATATAGTTCAGTTTGTTTATTTTCAGATGTGAATGGAGAGAGTCATTTCAGTGATTCCCCAGATTCCCTCTGAGCAAACCACCACTTCCTTCACTGAAAGGAGCTGCAGGAGCTCCACCAAATTTCCAGCCCATAACCAAGACTCTGCGACTCAGATTTTGCAGAGCTAGTATGTAACTGCAGCTCTCCTAAGGAATCTCAAGAATCAGAACTCACGTGCTACCTGCCAACTCATTTGGATACAACAGATGGAATTTAATGATCTGAAGGAATTCATCACTTACTTGTTCTTTTCTAGATGAATTGTGTATTCTTTTCCCTCTATCTCAATAGCATACGACACCTTGTCCTGAATGTAAAAAAAAAAAGTTGCATTTTACTTATGTTAATGAATAAAACACTGTTTGAAATCAACGGAAGTCTGGCAGAGAACAGTCTCAGTAAGCTCCAGTGCTGCTACAAGAAGAGCAGTCACAGCATTGCTGTCCCCTTCTGTAACCCAGGACCAGCCTGCACCCTCAGCCTTTTCAGACGCAGCTCTAGCAGCAACGACCCTGCCAGGGATGCAGCTGATCTCAGCAAAACGTAAACGGGCTCCTGGAGGGATGCAGAACTCTGCTGATCTAGGCTGTTCCACCACACTTCCCACCGGTACCCCAACGCTGGCGAGGGGAGCGGGTGCTTCTTGCTATTCGCTCAGCCCACAAGACTTGGCGATGAGAAGCTGACGCAGCCGTCAGGATTTGCTCTGGTTCCCTGCATCCAACAGACAAAATGATTGCCACAGCCATGCACTGACACGGCCTGATAGTTAGCTAACAAATGTCCCTTCATAAACCCTGGTAGTTGCTGCACACGTGTGGGTGAGCCTGATTACAACTGTGCCTACCTCTGGAACCCGGCATCCCTTCCGGTGTAGCTGGGGAAAAGTCACATGAAGGAATCTATTTCAAAACAGCCCTGTGGTTTTCTTACTCTTTGACTTCCACAGAAAACTCTTAGTTAGAGCTGGAAAAGGTCGATTCAGTTTTATTACTGAACATTCACGGCCTTGCGTTAGCCAAGTCTTACACACAGCAACCAGGGTCCTTAAATATTGAGTGGATAAGCTGAATCACTTGACCACTACATTCAATATCCCAGCAGGAGCACTAGTCAACAACTGCAATAAACTGCCAGGCATTCTTGTTAATATTCCATCCTGCCAATGTTTTTAAGATTTGTGACTAAACACAGTTGGTCTAATCCAAATACTTTGAAACGTGCAGCCCTTAGTTACGCGGCTACAGCAAACTAATATAGGCTGGAAGGTACCGCTGGAGGTTGGCTAATCCGACCCCCTGCTCAGTGCAGGGTCAGCTACAGAGGTCGGCCCAGGCTGCTCGGGGCCTCCTCCAGTCAGCTTTTCAGCATCTCCCAGGGTAATGATTCCACCACCTCTCCGAAACTCATCCCAGTGCTTAACGAATCTCATTACGCAGCTTTACACCTGGATCAAAGAGCTGTTGCGGCAACTTGTAACGTCTGGAGCAGGGAGGTGTTTGCTGTGTTGCAAGCGCAATACCTTTTGTAAGGATGGATACCTCTCTGCTGCCAGACGAATCCCATAGTGTTTTCTGAGAATTTCAGGTTAGTTTTGGGTGCCTCGTTAGGAAGTAGATCCTGAATTGAAAGCATTTTTGAGACTGCCCAGTACCTGTACGGAGGAGACATTGGAAGCCTCTCGCCGTTCTCTTCCTAATCTCTGCGGGATGACAATTTCATAGGAAGACAACAGAGAAACCTGCTGGAAACCTAGAAAGCAGAACAGAAGAAACACTGGCTAAAGAAACAAAGCAATCCGAAGGATAAGGCACAAGGAAGAAAACACCGTTTCAGGAAAAGCCCCTGCACAAAGAAGGAGGTAGCCTGTGATCCCAGTTCAGGTCTCCAACATAGAGACCCCCGACACTGGGCTGCAGTGTCACGCTGGGCAGATCCCTCTGCTATTTGACTGGCATCGTTCCTTGTCGCAAGCTCTGCTTTTGAAGAAAAACATAGCACGACACTGCCAAGGCACCGCACGTGCTGAGAGCGCTGTAACGCAAGCAGAAAGAGCCAAAGGCCCTGAAGCACACAGGTGAGCACAGAGCAAACCTCAGAGCAAGGCACACTTGGATTGCCTTGTAAAGGCCAGAGAGAACAACACACGAACATCAGAGAATACACCAAATTTACTGGAAGGCTCCACATTCCAATTACTGTCTTACAAGTACCCATCTCCTGCAGCATCACCTTCCATCA
>NW_010227002.1:21027-29228 GCF_000690775.1 Eurypyga helias
GAGAACTTGTTCAAGGACACACAGAAAGGCAGCGACAAAACCAGGTGCCTGTAGAGCTGCAGAATGGCACCAGCTCGACCATGCAGCCTCTCTGGATTAGCTCCCAGGGGCTCCAGCAGCTCCTGTGCTTCCTCATGGCACGGCCAGAGCTCACGTCATGCCCTCGCTCTGCAAATCGCAGCCAAACTCCTGACACAAGGCCAGCACTACAGATCATGTTCTCAGAGAGCTCTTGAGGACCTCATAAAAACAAGAGGTAAAACAAAGGCACACAACAAAGCAGCCTTTTGCAGCTCAATTTATACACAGGCAGCATCAGCCAGACCCTCCGATTGAACAGCCACCAGAGTCTACAGCCCAAGTTTCCTTTACAAGGCACCAGTTTTGGCAAGGAACTGCTCTGTAGCGACTGTGCAAACAACAGTAAATCACACACGGGAATTACTTTTCCCATCCCCAGCCTGCCTGCGGAGTCACTCCCCCGGGAAGCGGGAGGTTGGCCGCCCGGGATCGCAGGCAGGATTAAGAGCAGCAGTTTCACTTGCTCATAGCAATGGAATCGGTGAGCTCATGACAGGAGCTGGAGCTTCCCGATCCAAAGGTAGGGGGAAGGGAACAGTTACCCTCCTCATCACTGTCTATCACCAGAAATAACTGGCACATCTGGGGGGTGGTGAGGGGCTGTTTGGTATCTGAGATCCTCCAAAAACTCCTTGAGTGGGACCAAGAGGCTGCATCCATTTAAACACCAGCACACCAAAACTCACACTTCAGCTCCGAGGGTGTCCATGCCTTCATGCCGTGCTCGAAGCCTCGGTGGGAGGCCCGCTCCATCGTTCGGGAAATGGGCTGGAGCCCCCACACAGGCTTTAAATGCCAGGGGTTCCCCCAAAAGCCTCCCTGAGACAGCACTGCCAAGCTGCAGCGACACTCAGGCTCCTGCACACGCTTTTACAGCCTCCCTGCCCACCCCCAGCAGTCCCAACACCGAGCATCACCTCAGCACAGCCTGTCCAAGGGGCATCCCGGCAAGTGACGTCCACTTCCCTGTGCCCCTTCCACCGATATCCCCCAAAGAGGAAGCAAAAGCAGTTAGATTGCTTTCAGCCTCTCCTTCGTTGCAGCACGCATGGAGAACACGGATGCACTGCAGCGCTCCCATCCGTAAGAGCATTTTGGTCACACAAGAGCTGCGTTGTTTCGCGAGAAATAACACAGCGCCCAAACGGCAGCAGAAGTTCCATTAATTACAGTGATTGTTGGAAAAAAGGTATAAAAAGCAGCAGGGGTGAACCTCTTGAAAAGAGCCCTTATGTCCTCAGGCTACAGAAAATACAGTGTCAATACCTCCTTGGTCTGAAAACAGGGGAGGGAAGGGCCACTTCCTTCCCTGGGATGAAGCACCAGAAGTACATACTGCGGCAAATCACTTCTCTACATTTGTCATTTCCAATCACACATTTCACCCGTATCCGGCCCCGAGCTCTTGCTGCTCTGCACTTGTTTCTTCCCCACGGCTGCCCAGAAGGGCCTGTAGTAGTGGGGGATGTGACACGGTGACATTTGGACAGTTTTGGAGACTCTCCCGGGGCACATGCTGCAGAAACAGGGCACGGTTAAGCTTCGGAGCGCTCAGAAAGCGGCGTGCCTCCCCAAAAGCAGCTTGGAAGCAGAAGACAAAGGAGTGAATCATCGTATGAAGCCAGCAAAACTGGGAGGGATTTCTGGGAAGAGTACGACTGAGAGGCTTCCTCTTAAATTTCCAACTCTTGACAGTTCTCCCCCCACTTTCTGCTCACCAGTTCAGGAGGTGCTTTCAGGTACAATGCCTTATTCTTCCCTTCACTGAGCAAAATGCATCAGAGGGGAGGGCCTTGATTAACAAAGTGCTTCCTATTGCGACAAGCTAAAATACAAGGGTATGAAGGCACCGCCTTGCTTTCCAGCGGAACTGAAAAGAGAAAAGCACCCTTTGCACTCAGATTTTGAATGTAATGCAAGCAGCTTTCCCTTTAACTTTCAGTCCTCTTTCCTTTTCTGGCAAAAACATCCTTTCTCTCCTCGTGTTTCAATACAGATCAAATTGACAACGAGCGTGCTGATGTACAGTACAGACAAGAGGTTGTTTTGTGGGATTCTCACCAGGACAAAACCACTCCACAGTGGCTGACAGCACAGCACTGGCACCCACAGAACAAAAGCATCCCTCACGGCAGGTATCTCCATCGTGTCGGCCCTCATTTCCTCCAGAGCCTGTTTCCACGCTGGCTGCCCCATTCAGCATTTCACGCGTCGCTAGCGACCCTCAAAGAGGGCACTGGACTAGTTAATCAAAACCCCAGCGGAAGGGAGAAGTGCAGAGAAACAGAAACTGGAACATGCAAGACAACCCTGAATCTTCCTCCCGCAACGGCTGCTACGAGGGGATGGGCCTTTTTCCTCCAGAGAAACACAAACCTGGAAAGATATGCCCTTAATCCAGCAACACACTGGCCACCTCAAGTCCCACCTGGCAGCCAGGACTCCTCCTAGTGACCAACACGCTCAGACCTCATGTCACCCTGGGAAGAAAAGCGTCCTCTGCCTGTCCGAATTAGCACAAGGCGCATTCTCGCAAGGCCATTCACAGCCATGGCGGGGTCCAGACTCCAGGATGCGGCAGGCTGTGAAGGCACTGTCAGATGCGTTCCTGCGACCGCGTCACAGAACGATGCTACCCCCCTGTCAAGAGGGTTACCATCCATGAGGATTCATTCCTGCATTTCAGTACGAAGTTTAATTCATAGCAATTAAAGAAAGGCAGAAGTGACAGCAAAACCCAAACGTAAATAGTCAGCTGTTTCCCACATGTTTTTAGACATTTATATTCTGTTTTCCTACGATAATGCTGTTTTTTGCAGCTTTTTCTCCATCCCCTTTTGAGAAACTTCACTGCAATAGGAGTAGAATGGCTCTCAAGCACAGCAGTTTGCAATACATTTTGCAGCAGTTTGCAGAGCTCCCTGTACTCAGGTGTTTCCTGCCCCGGCCAAGGCTGCTGACTGAGCCATGCTACAGTCACCACGGAGAACACACTCCTTATCATTCACTCCTGGGTGGAACACCACTTGAGACTGTATTTCCAAGGAGAAAAACACAATTGCATCCCCTATATTTATCTTGTCTCATTAAAGATTGCCTTTAATTACCAAGCATCGGAGGCAACTAGAAGACGTGAATCATCTTCCTCCCCTGCCCCAAATCCACAGTAGGAATTTCGGGCACGTTCCAGAGCGTGCGGGAGCTTGAAAACCATCGCAACGTGTTACAGCCATTACGGCTCCCCAGACGCTGAGGTAAGCTGTTGGGGTTTGCGCTCCCCGCCAGGTAAGGTCTCTATTCGGCAGAAGTCAAGCTGCATCTCCTGTCTCCACAGACCCTGGCACGCCTGCAGATCCTTGGCTCAGCTACAGGAACACGGCACACAGCTACATCCACCCACACTAAACCATTCACCCCAGTTACCACTGCAACTTCTTCTGCCATAACCCCTTCCCCCAAGCCCACTAAAGTGAAGTCAGAGATAAGCTCTTGAATGGAAGTAAAAAAACCCAAAGGAACAGGAAAGTTTAGATTGCAGCCTATTACACCACAAAACCAGCTCATTTCATAAAAACAAGCTCAGCAGCATGTGACCAGCTCAGGCAGCAGACAGACGCTAACAAGGAACGTGCAAAAAAACATCCTTCCCACACCGAGGGGGACTGGACTCGCCGAGACAAGGCTCCAAAGCGTCCCCGCTGCGGCATCGCAGGGTCCGGCAGTGCTGGGATGGCCAGAAATGGCTGCAGGGCTCGATTCCTGCTCCGACCACCCCCTTCAGATCCCCCTTGCTCTCAGCATCACAAGTGATACCGAAGAACTGCACTATAAGCAGCACACTAAAATTCCACTGACACCATCCGAATTTGTTCACAGCTGTCTGTCAGTGAAAGGCAGAGAGAGAACACCCAGTATGACCAGTATTCACCTATTTCCATTTACTGAATCCCACAGTAAGAGCGCAAAGTTCCCTACTGAGCCAGGACAACAATCAGCACCACACAGAATCACGGCATTGCAAACGCTCCCTTCGGATTTACCCTGTGCCTGCGCTCCCCCCGGCAACTCTCAGCCGTTTTACTCCAAGGGGAAGGCTTGACCAAAACCACGTTTCACCTGGAGCATCAGTTAGCAGCAAGGAGTTTTAATCCGCCCTGTGCACACGCCTGAGCCAAAAGGCGCACGTTGCTAAAGCACTGAATACACAAACTCATTAGATCAACCATCGTTAGAATCGATTACAATTAAGAGATGAGGTCAGCCGCACCAGTCATTCCACACTCGGGCAGCAGACTGCTCGCTGGAAGTGCCAAAAGCTTCACGCAGCCATCCAGCCCACCCTCGGGTCCCAGGGTAGGATCAGTTCCACGCAAAGCATCTCCAACAAGCTCCCCTGATGTCCAAGACGCATTTCCCTTGCTGTGTTTTAAGCCCTCTCTAGTCCCTGAAAGAGGTGGACAGGGTACTCCCCTTCTGTCTGGCTGCAGGTTTTTAGATTCTCAAGTGTGCCCTCACACTCCTCTCTCCTTCAACTAAGGGACAGCCAATATTCCGTATCTCCTTGTGGAACCCAGTTCTTGGATCTCTGACCCTCTGCATGAGGCTCGACTCTCTGGTTAGACCATACGTATCCTGAAAACGATCCAAAGCAGGAACGACAGTCCGGTGGGGCCTCACAAGTATCAAGGATCACATGCTTTGTGTGTTGATGTATCTGCACGGGTCAACCCTCCTTCCATACAGCCAGCATAGCTGATTCACTTCCATTTAACCTACTCTAACACTCACTTCCTTTCCTGCCAACGTGCTCCTGCACCCCATTTTTCACCCTCTCGTACTTGTGCAGACAATTATTTCCACCTCAGCAGAACACTTTGCACCCATCCTCTCAAAGCCACATCTTCCTGCCAGGTATTTCTCTCATGTCCACATTACTGGGATTGCTAACCCTTCCCTTAGGAGCCTGTATCCTATCTGACTGGAAGGGTATCAAGGGCACACTCAATATGCCAACTCTGCATACCATTATCAAAATCATCCCATTCTCAAATCAAAATCATTGCCAAGCGGGATCTGAAGGGAAAAGTCTGTGAACTGCCTTACAGATGTGCTTCCAGAACAACCTGCATCCCCCAACTGCTTCTTCAGTGCGTTTCTTCCATCCTTCCCATCCTTGGAAAGCACGTGCTGTTGACCCTTCTGCTGACAGGGAGAAATTCTTCATGGAGAGGGTGGGGGGCCCTGGGACAGGTTGCCCAGAGAAGCTGTGGATGCTCCATCCCTGGGAGTGTCCAAGGCCAGGCTGGATGAGGCTTGGAGCAACCTGGTCTAGTGGAAGGTGTCCCTGCCCATGGTAGGGGGGTGGGAACGGGGTGATCTTTAAGGTCCCTTCCAACCCAAACCATCCTGTGATTCTGTGACAGCCACAGTGAGATTTACTCTTCAGATCAATGGAAGCAAAACACTCCACTTTCACTATGTAAATATTATCCAAGTCCACTTAACACTCCAAGATCTATATAAAACTCCAAGCTAAAATCTGCTAGATGTCAGAACATTTCCTATGAAAGCCAGAGGTCTCAGTTCCCCCACATCTAAGGCTACGGAGTGCTGCGGTGGTGCTCCATCCCCGGAGCAGCCCAAAACATCAGGCCAGCTTTGCTTCCACAGGGCACTCTTCCCTGGGACTTCGCTTTTCATCTCCTTCATCCCTCGCTCTACATCTTCGGACCAAGAGGATCTCCTTGTGTCACAGCACCTTTTTAGAAGGTAGGAAATGATGACCAACTACCATGGGAAGGGAAGCAAATGCACCTACGCAACTTAGTCCTCACCTGGAATATTTGTGTAACATCAAAGCTGTGGAGAACGGTTCATGTAATTTCTGTTAGTGTTTCACCGGGGGCATTGAACATTAACGAGGACACCGAGCTCTTCTACAGCAGTATTTCCTAGAGTAGTCTTACCCTCTCTTGCTGAAATCCTGACCTATGCTGTGTTTCCTGTCTAGACTCTCACTATTCCTCTTGCCCTCTCCAAAGCCACACTAATTTGTCTGCGAGACAACAGCTCCGCTTTGTCCACAAGGATTATTGCTCCTCTTCTCCCATGCTGTCACATCCCCGCCACCTTGGAACCTTCTCACAAGGACAAACAGAGCAAAGCACGCTCTCCTCTGGTATGAGATGATTAACCTTTCCTCCCGGTCCTGGAATCTCCGTCCTTCCAGCCGTGACCACCTCGCCCATGGGGAGCAGCTCCTGGCACACGGAGCCCCCATCTCAGCTGCGCAGATGTCAGCTCACACAGAGGAGGTTCTCTTCGGAGGTGCCGCTATCTTCAAATCTGGTCATCGAAGGAAACCACGCAGTACAAATCCAACCACAGAACTTGGCAGACTTGAGCAAATAAACTTGGTTTATTTTAGCTTGAGAAATGAGAAAAATCAAGACATGCAAAAAAACTATAAAGTCATGTTTCAGACTTCCCTTTTCCGAAAACACAGCACTACAAGAGGCAAAGTTAGCTACACTGAAATTTCTTTCCTCTTTTTATTCGTCACATGGAGGAAATAACCACAAAACCCCTCTTTACCCCGCTGAATGATTGTCCCAGATTTGTTGAAATACGGGTGAGGCAGTGGCTCTGTTTTTCATGAGCTGAACAAAGAAATTATCTTAATCAAACATTGCACGTCCCCAGGAATTCAAGCAAAAGCATTTAGACACTTTAAGAATCCGTTTAAATACCGGTAAAGCATGGGCATAGCATCCTGGTATGTGCATGACACCAAGTATCAGGGAAGAGACCAGGCAGCAAAACGCACAGTCCCTGCCCATGGCAGTGCCAATCTTTATGAATTTATACAGCTGAAAGCTGAGACCTTCTGCAGACCCAAATAGGAGGGGAAAACCTACACCAGACCTAGGCATTATTGGCTGGGACAGAGACTTCGGAAGGTGGAGAGAAACACTACCATCCACCACTGGTAACTGAGGGACCTGCGCTTCTTTCCACCCTCAGGGAGGAATTAAAAATATTGCTCCTTAAAACACCAACCAGTCCCTTGGAAGCACAAACATCCGATATCCAGGACATGTGTCATTTTACACCTCACTCCTCAGCGCTCCGGCAAGGCAGTTGTCAATGTGCCACGTTACCTCCTGCTCCCAGAAGCCAGCAGCCACCTTTCAAGGCTTGGCTTTTGTCTAGCACACGGCTCCTAACCGCCAGCAACAACATGCCAAGTGAGAGGCGAGAGATTCACAGCACAGAATCCTGCAGGGAGGGATACCCACCACACGAGCACTGTTCCTCAGCATGAAGCATCAATTTAGGTTTTAGAGAAGATTCCTCAAATAGGAAGCCCTGTCTATAAAACTATGCATTAATGATAAATTCAGAACTTCAACACAGTGCCTACATGCCTTCAGGAGGAGGAAAACAACAACAGAGGAGACATCTCAGCCTATCACGTACATATAACATCAGAATCAGCATCATAAAAGCCCATCAACTAACAGCTCCAACTCATGAACAGCCCATAAAGACAGCACAGCGTCAACTCGTTCAAAGCCCACGAAGACAGCACGGTGCCCAGTCACTGCCATTAGCGATGCCACCGCGTGGCACCCGAATTCTTGTCCCGGGACGCTCCTCAGGGGGAGAGCAGCCTGCCAGGGGCACTGCCTCATGCCTGGCCATGCCAGCACAGGCAAGGCCTGGGCTCCACGATGACTACGGTCACCTAAACAGAGAGGAGGAATACACAAGTCCCTGTGTGAGCAGGCTGCCCACCCCACTGCACCTTCTACAGGCTTTCCTGCCTAGGGAGAGTCTGGCAGAGCACCTGGAGAGCACGCGGCACAGGAGGGCTGGAGAGCAAAGCGACAGCATTCCCAGCAACCCACAAACTCGAGCAGGTGTAAGGGGACGCCGCAGCCGAGATCACCTCCTCACATTTCAGGGTTCGGACAAAGACCCTGCTGTCCTCTGGGCCCTTCCCCAGCGCCTCAGACCACCCAAAACATTCACCAAGAGCATTTTGGCAGCGACGGTCCTGGACAGGGCCCAGGCTGTGTCACCACCCACAGCAACCTCCTCCCCCCGTGACACCTGTG
>NW_010227003.1:0-1763 GCF_000690775.1 Eurypyga helias
CTGCCGCAGCACGCCGTGCTGAGCCGAGCGCGCGTGCGGATCGCAAGCGCTGGGTGCGGCGCTAGTTTTAGAGCGAGGAGGATACCGTGGTGGAGAAACCAGGCAGCCTAGGGGGAGCAGGCAGGCTCTAAAAGAATCCTGAGCTGCGTCCAGCTGTGGAGCCCTCAACATCAGAAGGATATTGACCACTTGGAGCGAGTCCAGAGGAGGCCACGAAGATGATCAGAGGGCTGGAGCACCTCTCCTATGACGAAAGGCTGCAAGAATTGGGCTTGTTCAGCCTGGAGAAGAGGAGGCTCCGAGGAGACCTCATTGCAGCTTTCCAGTATCTGAAGGGGCTACAAGGGTGCTGGGAGAGGACTTTTTACAAGGGTCTGTAGTGATAGGACAAGGGGTAATGGGTATAAATTGAAATCAGGGAGGTTTAGATTAGATATCAGGAAGGAATTCTTCACAGAGAGGGTGGTGAGGCACAGGAACAGGTTGCCCAGAGATGTTGTGGATGCCCCATCCCTGGATGTCTTCAAGGCCAGGCTGGATGAGGCTTGGAGCAACCTGGTCTAGTGGAAGGTGTCCCTGCCCATGGCAGGGGGGTTGGAACTAGATGATATTTAAGGTCCCTTTCAACCCAAACCATTCTGTGATTCTGTGATTCTATGATTCCTGCTCCGCTGTGCCTGAGCCTCACTCCTGTGGAGGAAGGATCTCGGATCCAGGCCGGCACAGGGGTTCCTGCTGCCCCCCGGCCCACGAACACCAGCCCTGGCCCACCGGCTGCCTCCGGTTTGCCTGGCCAAAGAGACAAACGTGTCCAATCCCCTTTCATAAGAGCAGATAATCATCTCAGCACTTAATTATCCTGGAGCTGCTCTCGGCACGTGTCCCAGCACCGTCTCTTTGCTGCTGACACGCAGACGGACAGGGCTCTGCCGGCTCCGGGTGCCCCCGGGGTGCCCGTGTCCCAGCGCTCTGCCCTCCGGCACGGGGCCCTAACCCTAACCGTAGGGCCGAGCGCTGGCGTGGCTCTGTGTCACCTGAACGCCGCTGGCTTTTGACCCCGGGTGACTAGGGCAGGTTTAGGCCTTCCAGAGCCCCCGCGCCCTCTCCTGCCACCCTCCCGAGGGCTGACGGTTCCCTTTGATTGAGGCTTATCCACTTAATTCTTCTCAGCTCCTCTCACGTGTCAGCTCCCACGGAAAGCTTTGTTGGGAGCCGCAGGTTCAACGCCGCGCTGCCCGCGTCGGAGACGTCATGTGTCTCAGCTGCCCTGCCACAATCCGCCCTTTATCCATCCTCGTTCCCTTCCGTTCTCCCTGCTCCCGGCTGCTCCTTCCCTGTTTAAAGCCCCCCAGCAGCCGGGAACGCGCTGGTCAGCCCCGAATCGCCCAACCTCTCTCCTTCCCTCCTTCCCAAACGCACCTTTTCGAAACGCCCCTGGTTGTTAGGGCAGCAACACCCGGGTTTAGCGGGCGCTTGCGCTTCCCGTCGGGATATTGCAGCTGCCGGGGAGGTGGGCCCTTGGCCCGTCGTGTACCAGAAACTCCTGGGTTTCCAGTGAGCTGGGCTGAAGCCGGGGGCATCTGCTCCAACCGAAAACCCTCCCGGGGGGTCCGTGCCCCAGGGATGCTGCCGGGACCCGTGGGGCCACTGCCCATGTGCTGGGCACAGCTGCCTGGCTCAGCGGGATTCCAGCCCCGTCTCCAGCGACCGGAAATCCAGGCCCTTTGCACGCTCCTGCACCAATTCCCATTATCCCTCGGGCA
>NW_010227003.1:1884-2149 GCF_000690775.1 Eurypyga helias
CCTCCGTCTCCCCGTGTAGTGCAAGCCGCGCTGCGGAGCCACTGCGGCTCGCTGCTGGAAGCGCTGACGGAGAAGAGCCAAGCGGAGCAGGCGCTGCTGGAGATGGAGAGGAGGCTGGCGGCCGTAAGTGCGACGCTGACCTCCTACCCTCTTCCTCCTGAATTTCTCCCGCTTCCTCCGTGTCCCCTCAGCTGGACGGTTGCCCAGGGGGAGGGAAAGGGGATCAGAAGAACTCTGGGGTGTCAGGGAGAGGAGGAGCTGTCAG
>NW_010227004.1:0-4078 GCF_000690775.1 Eurypyga helias
GCCGGAGTTAAACCACGACAGCCTCACTGCTGTAGCTGTCCTGTTTGTCAGTTATACTAACCTGGTGTGCTCAGCAGTGTTTGAGACTTGCTGACCCTTTTATTCAGGGGAATTTACCACCAGTGAACTGAGTAAAGGATTATTTAAAAAAAAAAAAAACCAAACCAAATATTTATATACTCCGTTGTGGCTTGCAGATCAAAGCATAAAATGGTGATAGAAAATAATCCATTTCAAAGAGTCTTTATTTCATCCTAAGACGCATGCATTAATATGCATTAATTAATTTTACTTTGGATTAAGGACATGGTTTTCAGGTGAATCCCATTATCATCCGTATTTATTGCATGTTAAAGCATCCTTGAACAAGAGATAACACCCATAACCTAGCAGTAATGTAGGACGACTTCTGCCTACAAAAAGCAATATATAAATGGGACTGCAGTTCCCAGTGCCATCATTACTTAATTTCTGGTTATTCTCAGTTTGTGTTGCAGGTTGCCAGGTCTCACTAGCATCTGTTAGTCTGCCAAGAATTTGATTATAGTGGTAGTGAAGTGGGCATATGACACAGTTTTTGCATTATAGATCAACCAAATGGCAAGAGAAAGAACTTTTCTGATTTGAACAGTTTTAAGGAGAATATATGTCTCTTCTTCATGCATCACCTGTGCCTGTTTATAAACATTCCTCACTGTTTTGTCAGGTTTGATACTGACATTTGGCTGGCATTTTCCTCTACTCTTTTTGCTCAAGTACTGTGGGACCGCACTCCTGGTGGGTAAGGACGCTGCCCCTGCCTGCCTCATGACCACCCTGAGCTTCCTGCTTCCCTTCCCTGCTGGAGCAGCCCACTCTGCTCCCTTGTACCCGGACCCTCACATTGATCAGGATCAGTTTGAGTTGATTAATCCACATTTCTTCACTCCTTTGGCTTTACTCCTTTTTTTTTGGCTGCAGTTGATGTCTGCTGTTACTTTGTTTGCTCTTTGCAGTAGGATATTTGCTCTTTTCAGCAGCTTTCTATGTATCTGAAGACTGTCAGTATATCTTCTGTAGTATAAGCAGCATCAAACCCTTTGAATCATGCATTTTCTTTTCTATTGACATTTTTCAGTTGGACCAATCTGTCTGTAAAAATTGTTTATGGGACTCCAACTGTGGCCTGGTCAATATGCTGAATCAAGCAGGATTACTCTAGACGTATCTCATGAAGTACTCATAATTACGTATCCTGGAGCATGAAATAGATGATTATGTTCAGCTTGTGGTTTTCCTGAATCCTGCAATTTCTTTTATGAAACAAAAGGTTCCAATGTTTTTGTAGCTGTTTCTTTCTGTTAAAATAGGTTTGTGTGCTTGACTGTTTTTTTTTTTAGTGTCCAGATTTACAGCTGTTTTGATGGGAGAATCTCTTTATATGACTGCAAAGTGAACACCATTCTGTGGATAATCACTGTATTCTGGGTGTTATTAACAGGTTCACAAATGAATTGATCCTGACAAAGTATTTAAACATTAGGTCTTTTTATAGCAGTGATAACCAGTTTAAATGTTTGAGTTGGAGCTACTTGTGTGATTTCTGTATAGAATGTTCATAGAGAGTATTCAGAGCTATATTCACCAAGTCCACAGATGATCTAATGCTCGTTTGCTTAGTATATGTGGGAGGTACAGGATTATTAATTGTGGTTCAGTTTATTCTATGAATTGTGTGGGAGAATTAATTCTGCTTAAATTGCTGCTTGATTTTTCTGTGGCAAAGTGGGGAATTTGTGATTCAAAAATCCGAAACCTTTCAGGAATGGTATGCCATATAGCATGCTACTTACACACATACTTACATGTGGGTGTATATTTTATGCTTTTCTGCTTTGCCAGGCTGGAGCTAAGTTTAAGTTGGAGCTAGGAGAGTCTGCCTCTCAAAAGTAAGTTATCTGAAATATCTAGCTAGTATGTCAGTTCATGATTCCCAGATCCAAGGTTCAAGTTTAGGTTTGGTGGAATCTCCATCCTTAGAGATGCACAAAGTCATCTGAGCAATCTGTTCCTATGCAGTTCCATGGTGAAGGTGTTTTTCATTCATTCCAATTGTAATTCTAATAATTATTTCTAAAAGAAGAAAATGAAGAAACACAAGTAGATGAAGGCCACTTCTTCAAAGTTGGAATGTTTGTTTTATCACTCACCATCTTCTACTCTAAAGGGGAAAATCTGCAGAAGAGTACAATTTTGAGCATTATGAAGTGTTCTTCACTCCTTCTCTACTTAGCCAGATTTCTTTTTTTGAGTTATTTTATGAAGAAGATTAAAAGAAGCCTCAATTACAGTCATTTTTCACAGTATTTTAAATAAAGATTTGGCTATGACACTTCTTGATGAAGAAAACATCTGAATCTAAGTGATCTAAGATCTTAGAGTATGTTTATACTAATAAAATTATATTCTGTCTCGGTGTGATTTACTTTGCTGCACGAGATTACTTTTATAATGATGAAATCTGTAGCTAATTAGGTCCAACCATCTCTCCAGCCAGAGTGGAGTGACAGACTAAAAAACTCTGTGAGCAAGAATGACCATCAGAATACTCAGGGTGTCAAGTAGACTTAGCAGGGCAAGAGCTTTGTGAAGCAGGGTGCTCGTGACTAAGCTTCATTGCAAAAATGCAGCAAAGATGATGGACTACAGAGGAGGAATTTAGAAACATTTCATGGTTGTGTGGGAATGGTGTCAGGACAGTCAAAGCTGAGCTGAAACTAAGACTTGTAAGGGACACAGCGCCACAAGAAGAGCTTCTATCACAGTATTAGTAATAAAAGGCTGAACAAGGGAAATGTGAAACTGTTGCTGAATGCGGCATGTAAAGGTGGACACAAAGCTGAGGTACTCGATGCTTTCTTTGCCTCAGTCTTCAGCTATTGGGCACCCCAGGCCTCTGCTTTTCAGGATAGTCTAAGGCAGAGAACTACCAGGGGGAGTAGTTATGAGTCAAACTCTGTATGTCATAGCTGACCCTGCTTCAAGCAGGAGGGTGCACTAGAGATGTCCGGAGGTCCTTTCTCTCAGTCAGACTTCTATTCCATGAGACCGTGTGGTGCTTCCAAGAAGTGAAATATTAGTAAAATAACCTCGATGGAATTACAGAATTAGTAACCAGTACTTCCTTTTCAGGGAATGTACTAATTAGTGCAATAATGTTTGAGCCAATCATATCAGGCTGTATCACGAGAAGTGTGCCCTGCGCGTTGAGGGAGGTGATTTTCCCCCTGTACTCTGCACTTGTGAGACCCCACCTGGAGTGCTGCGTCCAGCGTCCTCAACATCAGAAGGATATTGACCACTTGGAGCGAGTCCAGAGGAAGGCCATGAAGATGATCAGAGGGCTGGAGCACCTCTGCTATGGGGACAGGCTGAGAGAGTTGGGCCTGTTCAGCCTGGAGAAGAGGAGGCTCTGGGGAGACCTTATTGCAGCCTTCCAGTACCTGAAGGGGCTACAAGGAAGCTGGGGGGGGACTTTTTACAAGGGCCTGTAGTGACAGGAAAAGGGGTAACGGGTTTAAATTGAAAGTGGGGAGGTTTAGATTAGATGTCAGGAAGAAGTTCTTCATGGAGAGGGTGGTGAGGCACTGGAACAGGTTGCCCAGAGAAGCTGTGGATGCCCCATCCCTGGAAGTGTTCAAGGCCAGGCTGGATGAGGCTTTGAGCAGCCTGGTCTAGTGGAAGGTGTCCCTTCCCATGGCAGAGGGGTTGTACCTAGATGATGGATTGTTACACTTTTGTGGCAATAACTTTAGATGCCCTGAATCTCAGTAATAGAAATGCAATTCCTGTGGGCTGCATTAACTTTAAAGAGGGTGCACAGTATCTAAGTCTGTATGAATTTATGTAACGAAGTTGTCAGAGTTAGGCCTGAATCTTATTTTTCCCCTGTGCATATGCATACTTTGTTTCTTTCCTGCCTGCCTTATTCCTCAGTAGTTCTGGAGATTTACAGAGCCAGACTGTGCTTTGCATTTACAAAGAATTTCAGAGGACATGCTTTCATGTTCCATTTGCTTCGCCAACTGGACACTCACAA
>NW_010227005.1:0-26198 GCF_000690775.1 Eurypyga helias
ATCTACCTGGATTTGTGCAAAGCCTCCAACACTGTCCTGCATGACATGCTTGTCTCTAAATTGGAGAGGCATGGATTTGATGGATGGACCTCTCGATGGATAAGGAACTGTCTCTGAGTGTTGACCACACTCAGAGAATTGTGGTCAACAACTTGATATCTGAGTGGAGACCAGCGATGTGTGTCATTCCTCAGGGATCAGTGTTGGGATCGGTGCTGTTTAACATGTTTTCAGTGACATGGACAGTGGGATTGAGTGCACCCTCAGCGAGTTTGCTGATGACACCAAGCTGTGTGGAGCAGTCAACATGCTGAAGGGAAGGGATGCCATCCAGAGGGACCTGGACAGGCTGGAAAGGAGGGCCCCTGCCGGCGGCGTGAGCCAAGTGCAAGGTCCTGCACCTGGGTTGGGACAATCCCAAATACAAGTCCAGGCTGGGCAGAAAATGGATCGAGAACAGCCCTGAGGAAAAGGACTGGTGAATGAAAAGTTGGACATGAGCCAGCAGTGTGTGCTGGCAGCCCAGAAATCCAACTGTGTCCTGGGCTGTATCCAGAGAAGCGTAACCAGCAGGTCAAGGGAGATGGTTCTCCCCCTCTACTCTGCTCTCGTGAGACTCCACCTGGCGTACTGTGTCCAGCTTCGGGGCTCTCAACATCAGAAGGATATAGACCAGTTGGAGCGAGTCCAGAGGAGGCCACAAAGGTGCTCAGAGGGCTGGAGCACCTCTGCTATGGGGACAGGCTGAGAGAGTTGGGCTTGTTCAGCCCGGAGAAGAGAAGGCTCCGGGGAGACCTTATAGCACCTTCCAGTACCTGAAGGGGCTACAAGGAAGCTGGGGGTCGGGGCTCTCAACATCAGAAGGATATAGACCAGTTGGAGCGAGTCCAGAGGAGGCCACAAAGGTGCTCAGAGGGCTGGAGCACCTCTGCTATGGGGACAGGCTGAGAGAGTTGGGCTTGTTCAGCCCGGAGAAGAGAAGGCTCCGGGGAGACCTTATAGCACCTTCCAGTACCTGAAGGGGCTACAAGGAAGCTGGGGGGGGCTTCTTACAAGGGCCTGTAGTGATAGGACAAGGGGTAACGGGTTTAAATTGAAAGCTGGTTGATTTACATTGGATATCAGGAAGAAGTTTTTCACAGAGAGGGTGGTGAGGCACTGGAACAGGTTGCCCAGAGAAGCTGTGGATGCCCATCCCTGGAAGTGTTCAAGGCCAGGCTGGAGGAGGCTTTGAGCAACCTGGTCTAGTGGAAGGTGTCCCTGCCCATGGCAGGGGGCTTGGAACTAGATGGTTTTTAAGGTCCCTTCCAACCCAAACCATTCTATGATTCTATGATCTAGTCCCTCAAAGGGACCAAAACACATCGTCCTGTATCCATTTGTTGAGCCTTGTTGAAGCCTGCTTGTCAATCCTCACCTGAGGTGAACCACCGTGTATTCGTTTATGCCACTGAGTTATTTATGTATCTGGGTTCATTGCTAGTAAAGGGGTGCAATACAGGCAGATCTGTTTAAAGAATTTCCTTTCTGAAATGTTTGGAAGTTAGTGTTAAATAGTCTTGTCATAAATATTCATCTTGTCAATAGATAAGGTGTACTTGGATTTTGTCATTAGGGTACCACACAGGTTTCTTAAACAGTCACAATTGCATGTAACCATATTCCTGTATCTACCAATAAAAGTACTCTCCACTATAGGAGGGACCAAAATATGGTCTTTGTATAAGCTATGAATATCACAGAAATAGCATCCTAAATACTTGGATCCATTTTTATACTACCATGTGGGGAAATAAAGTCTTCTGCAAATCTTTTTTGTATTAAAAGTTATTCCTATGAAGAATTATTCCCCAAATCGCTCTGCTAAGTGCTAATATTGTTCCTGGTAGAGTCCACTTTATATACTTGAGTGCTAACATTTACAGTACATTTTCTCATTCATTTTTAAGCCATGCTCAAATTAGCAATTAGCTAAAATAGTTGCTTTTGTAAATGGAGTATAAGAATAGATAATAATTTATATTTTTCTGATTCCACAGTGCAACAGTGTAAAAATGAATGACTAATTAGTTGTTGATATGGGAAGGAATTTTAATCTTTCATGAGAACATCTTGGCTGTGGGTATGCTTATCTCAGAAAGAGAGCTGGAATCCTTCAGTGGGCAATGTATGCAGATTATCTGAGGCAGCGTTGAAAGTAAAAATAATTGAGCAAGGAAACTGGTAACAATTTCCTCTTCTGTGTCTAAGATTTTTATCAGCCACTTTCCAAGCACATTGTTAGCCCATATGGAACTGAGTTTTATTTCAGAATCATGACCATTCATTTATTGAGCATTTATCTGCTTCTGTTACAGGATTCAAAAGTCTGTTGTTACAAATAAGCTAAGAGAGAAATTAGGCCCTTTTTTAACAAAGATTCTTAAAAAGGTGATTTCATAATCAATATAAATGTAACTGCTACTTCAGTTAGTATTTCAGAGGAGCTAGTTGTCTTGTTGCATTCTAGGGCCACTTTCCTTTGTCCTGCAGTTAGGTTCATGCTGACATTTAAAGATCAGCCGAGTGACTGTAAGTGCAGCCCTGGTAACTGTAGGGGCAAATCAATGCTCTGTCCTCACCACTAGCACTCCCTGGTGCCATGCCATAAGGATATATTTATGTGGCCTCCCTTTTCATAGGTGCAATTAGTAAGCAGAAAAGAATGAAGTCCTGGTCAGCTCCAGCAGTCTCAGCTCTCTACCAGGTGTACAGGCCAGAACCCTTCTCCCACGTGTGTATTTCCAAGAAATAAGTAAAACCTACTCATACTAGATCTACTACCTTACTCACCTGGTGAAACAGCAGACAGAGGCTAATTAAGCTGAAGTACCATCCCTCACAGACTTTTGTTACTACTATTGGTGATAGTGGGGCCAGTAAAGAAATGCAAGAAGCAGCAAAGAAATCCTCCTGGCAAAAGCCCTAGAAAGATGACATGACCTACCACTCTCACACATACACACACACACGCATCACTTCCATACTCAGCAGTTTTCATGGTCAGATTCTCCCCGTTATGAGCTTGTCTTTGTCCAGGCAAGGAGGTTAAATGACTAAATGTGCTGCTAAGCCCGTATACAGTGTAAGTTGTCTAAGTGAAGCGGTCACTATTGTCTTAGGCTGAAATAGTGACTTGACACCTGTTTCTCAGCCCCTTTCTTTGGTGTGTGCTTTAACTGCTGCCTTCCTGTTCTTCTCTTTCACCTCACTGGTTACCACATCCTCAAGACACTCATTTTACCTTACAATTCCTGCCCCAAGGAGAGGATGCTTTTCTCTGTGCTTACATAGCACCAAAGATTACAAAATTACAGTCCACACAAACCTTCTGAATGATACTGTGGTATAAATAAACAATGACTTCTACCTTAGCTAGCCACTGGACTAGCTCCGGTAGCTGAGGCAGATTCCTGTTCTTTTCATATTTTACATTCCTGGTATAGTGACAGTTATCTGGACTTTGCAGATCCTCAGATGTAGTGGCTCATGAAAAGTCATTTATTGGTCCTTTTCATTACACTCATCTTCTTTTGTCCAGGTAGGGTAAAGATGGGAATGGTGATGAGTGTTTTGAGAGTGAGGAAAGCAAAGGAAAATGAAAGGAAAGGGAAAATAGGTTTAACATCCTTGTGTGACTCTAAGCTGCCTTGGAAGAAACTTGTCCAGGGGTCTCAGGCTATTGCTTTTCCTATTTTTTGCCTTCACTTCTCATTTTATTTGAGGTAGCATGATCTCGTCAGCTTTCTATGACTGACTTCTTTGTTTTAATTTAGGAAAAAATACAACTGGAAATTAAAACTATTTTAGAAAGAAAGCTAGCAAATATTAACATTGGCAGTGACATAGATTTTTATTCTTTGCTTGCTCCTTTTTTGAGGCAAGTCTGCTGTTCCTTTCTTCTTGCAGGCTAACATAATTCTACCATAATTACCTGGTTTTAGATTTAGTGCTTCTCTTAACTGATTTCATGGCATTTCCCTTCTCTTAACAGAAATGTAGAAAAACATTTTGTACCTTTTACCAGTTTTTCTAACAATGCACCTTCAATTATGTTAGATTATGGTGAAAGTGGGGATGGAAAGGCCACATTACACTTCTAGTTCATGCTTTTCATACAGCCTGTTCACTGTTTCATACAGCCTGTGCCCAAGTGCCTTGAGCAATTGCATTGTAAATGGTTCTCCCACTCTTTCATTTGGTGTAGCATTTCATGTTCTTGCAGGCATCACTAAAAAAAACTTTCCTTGATATGTCACCCTTATTTAGCTCCACTTCAGACAAGTCAAATCCTTTTGTGCCTACAATAGGCAACTTTCTCTCTATTTGTGTTTTCAGGAGTCTTACTCCAATAATTTTCTGGAGTGAACTGTCCAGTGCCACATAACATGCATGAAGATCTACCAGTTCAAGGAATCTAGGGTCCTAAGCAATCCTGAATTCAGATACCAGGAAGTTGTGAGGGTGACAGCTTCAGCTGTGCTGGAAGCATTAGGTGTTTGTGATCTCATACCAGAAGGATAGAGGTGGTATGCACCAACTTTTCTATGGGACAAATATTCTTTTATTTTCTTGTAAGAATGTATCTTTTCAATTTCTGTCTTTTCTGTGTGCATCCTTATAATGACTCCAGAGATGGAGTATGGCACTGAAACAGGGAGAGAAAAGTAGAGTACCCAGAAGTCCAGTTCCTTAAGCTAATATGCTATCTTGCCTCCTTCATTCCTCCCTATGTATACCATACTGATATTGTGCTGCTTCAAGTTGCTGAAAAGAATTTCCCTAGGAGCTGGGAGAGGAATTACTGAGCTTCATTTTCTTCCATTATCCCCCAAGAGTGATTGGAGCAAAAAGCTCTAAACTGTCCCAATGTTTTTTTGTTTGTTTGCTTTCTTTTTGCATGCACCAGAAAAATGGCATCAGAGCATGTCCAGTATACAAGTTTTTGTGCTTGTATACTACACATACCAGTATGTATATTAATACTGCTGCTGCCCTGTTGGTTTTACACTGCAGAGTGGATGCTGTTGTTGGCTACAGAGTCAAATGTCATCTGGGTTTTAAGTCTTCCAGCTTATGATTTCATCTTTGCAAATGCTGATTTTCAGAAGTCTGTTTATATGCACTGTAAACTGAAATGCTCAGTCTGAAATAGTTTCAGACATTAAACACTAATAAAAAAATTGTATGGTTGAGTTATACCTGCTTCCACTGTTTTAAAAATTTTGCTAGTGAAATAGCATCATAGTATTTTAGATTGGATGCCTAACCCTTGCTTGTGCATGCAGTTCCTTCACAAAGACAAGCCACCATGTTCAGCGAGCAGGACTTAGATCTCTAAAAGGCACATGTTATTTCTGTAACAAATCAAGCAAAATAATGCCATTAGTATCACCACTTCCACGAAAGGCTTAACGTTGGGGAATTTGTTGAAGCCAGTTGCCACCTCTAATTTGGTAGCTACCTTTAAAGGTCATGCAATACGTTTAAATTCCAGGATAAATGCCATTATACGGTGTTACAGTATGGGGGTCAGTGATCTTATGAGTGTCTCAGTGGGCAAAATAGGTGGTGGGAAACAGTTCTGCCCCCTTAGAGATTCATCCAAGTCCTGATGTAAGGACTGGAAAGACACCCATTGACTTCACTGGGAACTGGATGAGGCTCTAAACGTCAATAAAATCAAAGAAGTCTCAGAGTGAATTGGCTTATCTGGCACACATTAAAAAAAACGATTGTAAATTTTGAAAATGAGTCTTCTTGCAATGTAGGCCAATTGGTCAGCTGCAAATTTGGCACAGCTGTGAAGCATGTGTCCTGGGCAGTCTGCAGGAACATGATGTTCTTTTTTGCCTCTGAGAGCTTCGGAGACAGAAAAAAAAGGACTCAACTCAATGCTGAAGACTAAACGCTGAAATAATGGAGCTAGATACCGAAATCAACAAATACTTTACAAAGTTAACACTTCTTCTGGAAGAAAAGAAATTAACAAATTCACCAAAAGTTGAAACATTTTTAAGGCAAGTGGAGTGTTTCATTGTGTGTCCTGGAGAAAGAACAAAATTCAGAGAATTCTCTGGCAGAAGCTGATGGAATTTGACCTTTATATGAATGCACTGTAGAAATCAGGCAGAATTCCTGAACCCCCCCCCCCCCCCAACAAACCCTAAGCATGTAATTTTCATCCTTTAACCATCTGCGTAGGGAGTGAAACTTGTCCAAAGACAGGAGAAGCTACAGAGCCCTAGGCATCCGAACTGCTGTGCAGCAATGTTGCTGCTCTGTCTTCAAACAGAAGTATGATTTTGCAGCAAAAACTCCTAGCTGATGCTTATAAAGCCTTACGAAGTAGGTACAAACTCCAGAAAGAACACGTAGACTTTTAACTTCATATAAAGACACGAGGGCAAAAATGACATTTGAATATTGTGGTAGATGTAATGCGTAAATAGAGCACAACACATGCACACTTAGGCTTGAAGGCAGCCACTGAAAAACTGGTTTTGATTGCCCTGATTTCCCACAAAGAAAGCTTCTCATGCTTGGAAAGCAGGAGTAATGTCATTAATGGCAATGGAGCTTCACCACAACAAAAGAAATGCGAGGTTCAGTATCTGTACCATGCTGTTAAACCATAGTCTCAAGGGACCTCAAGTCTAGTGTTCTTACAACTCAGCATTCTGCAATTACATAGCAAAAGATACTCTAGAATTCCTTCTTTCATGTCTTTGGGGGTAGACTGCCCTGGTAAAACAACATATCACAGTATATATGATTAGTAACTAAATATCCCTATGACCTAGGTAGTTGCTTCTCTCCTGTAATTGTACCTTTTCAAGGAAGGTGAATTCCTGAAGAGTATAGTTGCAGTTGTTAAAGGGGCATGAGAATATGGTTTTCAAACAAAGATATTAAAAGGTCACTGTTTAAACAACAAGTCTATGCATTATAAATTAGCATTTTAATTTGGGGGCTTGTGAGATGCATTATAAATTAGCATTTTAATTTGGGGGCTTGTGAGCCTCAGTTTCATCTGCCTTTTGTTTTGCTTTTTACTTCCAGCTGTTGCATGTGATCTGGAGTTCTCATCCTCCTCTGCTTCCCTGCTGGCTCCAAGTGCCTTTGTGACTGTTCCACAGAGACTCAGGCTTGACAAGCGCAGAAAGATACACTGTAAGATTTTTTTAAGGGTCATTTTAAACCTCCCATTTTCACTACTTCAAGTTCCTTTCTTCAGTGATAGAAATTGACCACCAATAGCATAAGTTGACTCATGGATGCTAATGGTCCGTTTTGACCCCTGTTTCTATGGAAATGGATGTCCGCTGGGAGACGAAGAATGATTCTAAACATATACTTCATGGAAGCTGTTATACACCTGATGTCCTTTTTCACTAAAACCTGACTTAGGAAGGTTTCTGGTAGCAAAACCAAAACTCTGCTTACTGGTTTCATCTGCTAGTTGAGAACTGGGCACCAAAATTTATTTTTCAAATATATACAGAAGAAAATGCCAAGTCCACTGGCTTCTAGATCCTAATTTGTCATTGTCGTGCATTCTATGCAATAATTCACTGTATCAGAAAGTGTGCATAAAATGCTGTGAAAGTTGGATGGGAGAATAAAGCATTACCAAAGTGGGATAAGATTACTTTGTTCCTGTATTCAGTCTTCCTGTAAAGAACACGGCAAGATGTGAAGGGACATGGGGAGAAAACCCAACAAATTTTAAATAACTCCTCCTAAAGGAGCACAGACATTGTTGGGCACCTTGGCTCTCCAGAGAGGTTTGGCTTGCAGCAACATTTCCTTAGGAAGTGGTTGGGATTTTTTCCCTATTAATGGATACAGTTCTGTTTTGTTCAACAGCAGTATTTATGTAACGAAGAGCAAAATTTATCCTAAATATAAAGGCTTCCCCACCCTCCTCCCTCCAAAGAAGACTGAAAGAATATAAAACTGATTATCCTTCACTGAAAAAATCACTTTCATGTCCCTGATCCATACATACGTGTGCACACATGATCATCATCTCATATAAAATACTGAGGAAGGATAACATGGAATGAGTATTTACAGAGATTAATATGACAAATAGAAGTCACTCTTCCACTTTTCTAATTAAGTTCTCTGGCGCAGTGTGTGGAGGAAGAGAATACCTGTCCTGGCATGTGTATTATTTCAGCAGATTTTGGAAAATTGCCATACTCTTGTTTTTATGACTCTCTGGTGGGTTCTCCCATTGGCCGTCACCTGTGTTTAGGTTATTTGAGTCAGATATAATCTAACATGCAGCATGTGTATTTAATATCTGTAATTGGGCATATTGCAGAGTCTCAACAGTGTAGCCCCCGATAGATCTAGCGTACTGAGCATTTTGCATAGTGCATGGAGGTGGTTCTCATCATCCGAAGTCCTGCCCTTCATGCCTCTCTCCTTGTGTACTTTGTCCATCCACTCCATTGATCAACTGGCAACACACTTAAATGAAAAGAGAGCACTGACCAGTTTGTACCTGATATGAGCAGTTGACTTGACATTGATCTTAATGCAAAGAAATCTTTTCAGCACTTTGTCACAATAATATTCTCTGAAAAAGACCTTTGTCCTGGAACAATTCCCACTTGGCAAGAATGATGCACCATTACATGGCAAGTTTGGATTTTCAGCTTCACTGGAATGGGGAAGAGAAAATTCCTTGCTGGATTTTTTTAAATGCTTTTGGAAGTGAGGTAACAAAAAGAACCTTGATTTTTTTCCCCAAAAATGCTGCAGTATTATCTGAGGGTGGGTTGTTGTGTTTTTGGTTGGTGTTTTGGTTTTTTTTTTCCTCCCACAGGCTACAGTCCCTCAAGAGCTCACACATCTCTCACTGAGCTGCTAGGATGCATCACAAAAATCGCTGATCAGATTACCAGAGAGAAAACTGAAGTCCCAGGGCATGAGCATGCTTAGCATCTATCGGATCAATCAAATTTGGCAACGGTGAGGGAAGGAAGGATTAATCCAAAACCCAACAGCGTATGTTGAAAGATTATATTACTTAAAAAAACCCAGTTTTCTCTTGAAATGACGTTTGGACAAAAAAAAACCCCAAAACCAACAACCCTCTCAACCAGTCGAATTAGAAAGGCTAACACTCTGCTGATGGCAAGGTATTTGGTTGCTACTTTTGTACAAATGGCTGCGTAACATTCACAGAAGGAATGATTCTAGGAACCAGTTTTTCAAATGTCATCTTCTACATATGTACGTGCAAATGGGTCCCTGCATATCACTTGTGCATGCAAATGATAGACCTAGCATTTGCAGGTCAAGCACAGATCAGCTTTGGGCATTATCCTACAGATGGACAGATAAGGTGTGAATTACATTTGTTCAAAGAAAGGCAAGCTAAATATCCGTTCAAAAAGGTGGTCTTTCTGTTTGTTTACTCCCAGCAACATAGAGCTGCTGAGGTAAACAGATACTTCTACACATTTTTGTTAAGAGGATTTTTTCATCCTTTTGGATCCTCTTATTACCCTGTTTTCCAAAGATCTGGTACCATCTCATAAGGCTTTGCATTGCAAAAAGAAAGCTTTTTGAATTAATATTGGCATGGGCTGTCAATAATTATCCACTTACCTCTGCATGAAAAATGGCAGGAAGAAAATATGCTGTGTCCATATAAGGAGACTGGATTATTTAAAAACATTTTATGATATTCTTGTCTTTGTCATCATGTCATTAATGATGCTTATTTGGCTGGCAAGTTGCCAGTCTCAGAGGTTGCTGCATTGTGTGGAAGATAACTTCCTGACACAGCTGGTGAGAGAGCCAACTAGGGAAGGTGCCCGCTGGACCTGCTGTTTGGAACAGAGGACTGGTTGGGGATGGGACAGTTGGAGGCCGCCTTGGGCACAGCGATCATGAAATGATAGGGTTCTCGATTCTTGGAAAAGTAAGTAAGGGTCTCAGCAGAACTGCTACCTTGGACTTGCGGAGGGCAGACTTTGGCCTGTTTTAGGAGGGCTGTCAGAGTCCCATGTCAGGAGCAGTCCTCAAGGGCAAAGGAGTCCAGGAAGGCTGGAAAATCTTCAGGAAGGAAATCTTAAAGGTGCAGAAGCAGGCCATCCCCATGTGCTGGAAGATGATCTGGTGGGGAAGAGCAGCCTGGCTGAACAGAGAGCTTTGGCTGGAACTAAGGAAAATTATGTGAGTTTATAACCTTTGTAAGAAGGGGAAGACATCTCAGGAAGAGTACAAAGATGTGAGGTTATGCGGGGAGAAAACTAAAAGGGCCAAAACCCAGTTAGAACTTAATGTAGCCTCTGCTGTAAAAGACAATTAAAAAATGTTTCTGTAAATACATCAGCAACAGAAGGAGGGCTAAGGAGAATCTCCATCCTTTACTGGATATAGGGGGAAACACAGTGACTAAGGATGAGGAAAAAGGTGCGGTACTTAATGTCTTCTTTGCCCCAGTCTTTAATAGCAAGACCAGTTGTTCTCTGGGTACCCAGACCTCTGAACTGGAAGGCAGGGGCAGGGAGCAGAATGAAGACCCCATAATCTAAGGGGAAATGGTTATCGACCTGCTATACATACAGAATTCTATGGGGCCAGATGGGATTGACCGAAGGGTGCTGAGGGAGCTGGCAGAAGTGCTCACCAAGCCACTTTCTGTCATTTATCACCATTCCTGGCTAACTGGAGAGGTCCCAGTTGACTGGAGATTAACAAATGTGACACCTATCTACAAGAAGGGACTGAAGGAGGATCTGGGGAACTACGGGCCTGTCAGTCTGACCTCAGTGCCAGGGAAGGTAATGGAGCAGATCATCTTAATCTAAGGGGGTTATCGACCTGCTATACATACAGAATTCTATGGGGCCAGATGGGATTGACCGAAGGGTGCTGAGGGAGCTGGCAGAAGTGCTCACCAAGCCACTTTCTGTCATTTATCACCATTCCTGGCTAACTGGAGAGGTCCCAGTTGACTGGAGATTAACAAATGTGACACCTATCTACAAGAAGGGACTGAAGGAGGATCTGGGGAACTACGGGCCTGTCAGTCTGACCTCAGTGCCAGGGAAGGTAATGGAGCAGATCATCTTGAGTGACATCATGTGGCACATACAGGACAACCAGGTGATCAGGCTCAGTCAGCATGGGTTTATGAAAAGCAGGTCCTCCTTGACCAACCTGATCTTATTCTATGACAAGGTGACCCACTCAGTGGATGAGGGAAAGGCTGTGGATGTTGTATGTCTAAAATTTAATAAGGCCTTTAACATTGTTTACCACAGCATTCTCCTGGAGAAACTGTCTGCTTATGGCTTAGGTGAGTGTACTCTTTACTGGGTAAAAATGTGGCTGGATGGCTGAACCCAAAGAGTTGTGGTGAATGGAGTTCAATCTTGTTGGTGGCTGATGTCAAGTAGTGTTCCCATCTTGAAGATGTAGGTGTGGTGCTTAGGGACGTGGTTTAGTGGTGGATTTGGCAGTGCTGGGTTAACGGTTGGACACGATGATCTTAAAGGTGTTTTCCAGCCTGAATAATTCTGTGATTATTTGCACTTCTGATTAAATATAGTCATTGTGTGATGTAAGGTTTTGGGTGGTTTTTTTTTTTAGTCTTCTTATTGGTGAGAATAGATTTTTTACCATCATAACCAAGACTAAGAAATTTTGGGCCCGGGTCTCAGTATGTGTAAACCTGCTTCCATGGACTTCTATACCAATTATTCAGTCCTAGACTGAAAATAAGCACCTTCATTGAGACTTAGAGTAGTTTGGAATAGTGTTAAACTGCTAACAGGCTGCTATATATAGATGCGCAACTACAAACGTGCTAGCTGGACATGCGTCAGATACCACACTGAAAGTTTTATCACTGCTTCACTGAGTACTACAGAATTAGTGAGGTTTCACTCTTGCTTACTGGGAGTAGCAGCAGTTCTTCAAATAGTATCACTTTAAATGTGTAACATGCAATGAATTCCCTTTTGCCTGGTTTATTTTACTATTTATATTTCAATAGAAAATGCCATACAGCAAACACAAGTTTTTCCATGCCTGCTTTCTGAATTTGATGAGAAAAAGGAGGCAGAATATATAATTTCTAGTTTTTATAGATACTTATTGTTAGCCTCGCTTCAAAATTCTTAGTATTTTTTAAGGTACTCAGTTAATTCTGTCTTATTATTTCATTTGCCGGCTATGTGACAGCGATGACGTTAACACAGGTGAAGTAAAGTTCATTGAAAGTATTGTATTTCGAAAAAAACAGACAGCTTAGCAAGTTCTCTCCCAGTCTGGTCATATGACAAGGGGGACTTACCATGACACACTTGGTTTTCTAATTAGAGTTAAACCTTAGAGTAAGAGGTGAACTATCGGACTGTTATAGTACTTCATTTTAGTTAGTGAGCCATAAACATGCTTGTTGGGCTTCAGATGTATAAACAGTTAAGAACATATATAATCACCCGTGAAGAAGAAGAATTGAGTGCAACTTTCATTTGGATTCTATGAGAGCACAACTCACATGAGTGCTTTCTGATTAAAGGCAACACAATTGTTTTTACTGGTTTTAGGTCTTTGCATCCATGTGGCTAACTTAAAAAAGATAATACCAGAGAGATGAGTTTCAGAAGCCTTGGTGCTCTTCTTTTTAATATTGATGAAATTGTGTGGCTTAAACAATGTACGGTGTGGAAGACAGTGAAGAAAACCTCCCTCTTTTGAGTCCATGGGGAATGACCAGAAGACCCAAAATAGTAGACAGTGAGTAGTTTTCCTAGAGCTAGTAACACAGCAACCACCAAAGCATGCTGCTGTCAAGCTAGGTTTAGTAATAGCTAATACAGCTTTTTGTCCTCTGAATGAAAGGGATGAAATTAATAAAATGAACATTTCCTTCCTCTCCTCGCCACAAATAAATTCAGAAAAATGGCCTTGAGTCTTTCTTCTTCCCCTTTGAATTTAAATCTTTAAGGACTTTTTTTTTCTGTCTTTTGATTTCTGTAGCCATCTGTATAGTAAATATCACATAATATGTGCTCAGAAAAGTACAAAGAAGAGAAACTGTGCCTCATCTTTAGCAATGAATAATTCTGAGCGTGAAAGAGATAGACCAAAGAAGCACTGCAGGACAATTAGTGTTAAGACATGAGCTTCATGTTTCACTACAGAGTCATCTCCAAACAGTGGAATTTGCAGTGGAGTGCATCCTGTAATTCAGTTCCTAGACATCATCTGAGAACAGCATTTCTTTCTTCCATTCTCCCTCAAGTCTTATCCCACCATGCGTTTTATTGAACATGGAAGACAAACATCTGACATGAAAAATGAAATCATGTTTCTCCTGCTTCAAAGCAAAGTATTGGACGAGGTAGTATCTTGTCATCCCTTTTTTTTTTTTTTTTAAATTGGTTTTATTGTAGCAGCCACTTCCCAGTGATCATACAGTTTTCTTTGAAGGATGTAAAAGCAAAATTAAAATTAATTAAAATTAAATTTCTATCTAATTTTCATTCAGAAATTCACTAGTCAGAAAGTAAAATGCAGTTGGAAAGAAAATGGTCCCTCTGTCTGCTTGGATCAATATCGCTCTATTGCTGACAAATTCATTCCTTGATGAATTTGATGCAGTTCCTTTTTTACTCCAGTGCAATTCCTACTTCAGGTCTCTTTTGCTGTTCATTGCCAGTGACAGGTGTCTGATGAATTGATATTTGACATGCTTTCAACTAAGTAAATTCAAGACCAGTTCAACTATAATATGGAACCGTGCAGCAGATCTGAGTTCTGTGCTGGGTACATAATTTCCAAGATAGAGACTCATTTAACTTTGTTTAGTCTACCTTTCATTTATGCAGTATAGCCATCCGCTTGCAAATTATCTACAAAAGATGGAAGTGTATCCAAGAACTGACAGCTATTCAGAAGGGACAAAAAAACTACCATGAATTCATCTTGAAGTCACCGAATGCCAAGATAAGTTATTGTAAATCCTGCCAGATTTACTGGGTGCTTAATACATGTGTTTGTTAGACACAAACCAGGCAACATTCTGCAGGAAGACATGCTCTTAGAGAGCAAAGACGACGACTCCTCTTTCCAGTGCTGTTACTCCATGTGGTGGCTATAGAAAACACTGAAGTCTCAGTGGCATTTCAATGTGCATAGCCTTCCCACGTTCTGGTGAGTGCCAGGTTTCTTACAGACAACTTTTGAAATGGTAGGGATCCTAGATCAATATTTACTATTGAGATTTCTTGAATTCTAGTTCTTTCACTCCCAGGTGGCTATTAATGACTTCAGGACAGTTTCAGAGTGAAACATTTGTGGTAAACTAAGAAAGAATGACATTCTGAGATAAATGTCAAATAGCTCCTGAAGAAAGACAGGTGTGGGTCTATAGATTTTTCTTTCAAATAGTAGTTACAACATCCTTGTCACCACTCTTCAAATATCAAAAAGAAAATAATGCTGTGGCCTAGAAGGAATTCTACTGGTCTATTCCATGGACTGTATACTGAGAAGTAAATGCAGATATGGAAATTTTACAGTTGGCTAAGAGAGAAACTCAGGTGTCGAAATGCAGCAGAGGAGAGACTGCAGATAATTCTTTTTTTTTCTTTGTATTTCTTGAAGGTACAAGAAAAATGCCACGTTTTCTTCTTGAATTGTTAGGTGGATTTCTACATGGAGGTTAAAGAAGCAACAGCCAGAATGTTTAGGCTTTTACTGGGATCAATCTCACTCCATATAATAGTCAGTGCAAATGCCATTTCCTGAATTTTTAGCATTCATTTCTACTACCTGACTACTGAAATTTTTGTTTTCCATATTCAGGCCCTAGTTTTACCAATTTCATAAGCCTTCACCTTTCTGTCAGATACATTTTGCTGCATTGCTCCTCTAATTGCAAATTGAACAGGTCTCTCCTGTTTCCTCTTTCAGAGGGTATCACCCCTCATTCAGTGGCATGACTTAATAGCCTCTATAGTCAGTTCCAAAACAGGAGTCTCCTTTATGTTTTTCTGTACTCCTGGAGCTCTTTGGAACTTGTTCCTGGGAGTGGAATGCAGACTAATAAAATTCCAGAGTTTGTGAGGTTTATAAATAAATTAAAATACTCTCATCTGAAATACTTAGAAGGGTATGTACAAGCACTAAGTGTAGGCATGCACAGATATATACCCCTTACAATCTCTTTTTTCGTTCTTTAAACAGTTGATACACCCACTAGAATACATGAATAAGCCACTAGTGTTACACTTTCTCTGTTCATAGCATGCATTGCTCTGCATTTTAATAAACACCATTTGGAATCCTACTGGCAGATGCTTCTGGAGCCATGGAGGTGAGGAAATGCCTACAGTAGACTTCAACTTGTCCCATAGAGTTTTACAAGCTTTCTGGTGGGAAGAGAGTCATATGTTACTTTCGTTGCTCTATGTCCAGTTTTATTGTAGCAAAAGAGAACTGAAAAAAAAATTACATATTCAATCCCAATCAAGCATCTTCACTTAAATTTATATGGATCTTCCAATGTTAGAACAGGAACTGTCATTTAGGAACTGGTACATTCCTCATTTACTAATTGCTGTCCCGCTTCTACTTCAGACTTATAAGCCAGTTTATCACTTTGGAAATGCAAAAAAAGAAGTCAAACTGCAGATAAAATAATCACTGAGTGATAAGCAGATTTTTTTAAT
This sequence comes from Eurypyga helias, assembly GCF_000690775.1. Taxonomy (NCBI): domain Eukaryota; kingdom Metazoa; phylum Chordata; class Aves; order Eurypygiformes; family Eurypygidae; genus Eurypyga; species Eurypyga helias. The sequence continues at coordinate 15,750 of NW_010227005.1, forward strand.
GCACTATAGGTTGGACAAAGAGAAAGACTTTCTTTTTCTGATAAAGGACAACAATTTTTTGCTCTAAAGTTGTGCTAAAACTGGTTTTGGTTATTGGGCTGCTTTTGTTTGTTTGTTTGTTTGTTTGTTTTCCTGTCTGTTTTAAGCTGTTTTAAGTCAGAAATGTCAATTGACCAGACTACTCAATTTGGCCTGCTTTTCCAAACCTGATTATAGATACTACTATACTAGGTCTCTGCGATCCCATTACAGGGCATAGGTAAGGCAGAATGAATCCTCTGGATCTGGGAGAGTGCTTAGATGTACGCGTGTCCCACTGTGTAGGTTGTATGCTGGGCTGGTTTCAGGAGGTACAGGAATATGCAAATCCCATGCCTGTTCACTCAAGCTTTGTGCACAGGAGGGTGCATTTTTATTAGAAGCAGCTGTTTGCTCTAATTTGAAATGTTGAGTGCCTTATCCCACCTTCAAAAAACATAAGGCCTTCCTTACGTTCCTGCAGCAATGGAAGGACACCAAATCTCAGCTCCCACTGCAGGGCACTGTGCTGCTCAGTCTACTGCTGATGGTATTTCTGCCTCAGATTTGCTATTGTTTCATAAGTAGATATTTCACTGGTTAGGTTTTTTTTCCCCTCTGGCTTTGATCCCATAACCAGGAGTTTCCATTTTCAGTCTGTAGCAGAAGGCTGCCACAAAATATGTTCAGCTTTCAAGACACGTAGAATGTGTGAATCCATCAAGTTTGTCAGGTGGAAGAATGGGACTTCGATAGGTTTAAATAGATGCTATAAATACTACTCATAAAAAAAGGCTGCTCCTATTTAAAAAGTTTGTTTGAAAAATGTCTATGCTTTACTGGCACTAAAAGATAAAATTAATGTAGAATTAGACTTTCAAAGCAAAGTGGACGATGGCTGTTCCATTCTGCAACAGGTCAACTGTAAAGTTTACAGAGTTTTATCCACTAAAGAAACATATGACAAGACAAGATGTACTAACAAGCCAGCTAGAAGATGGCTTTTTACGTGCTGACTCTCTAATAGAGTTTGGAAACATTCCCAATAAAAATATAATGGCCAGAGGCCAGGAACACAGCTCATCAAGAGGGGTGGGAAGCAGTCTGTAGAATCAAACAAGAAAAAACATGTAAAATATCTTGTGGAGTGAATTTTTAAACCTCAAAGGGTTGCTTTTATCACTGTGTTAATTTCAGTGTTATCACAATCCTTCATTATAATTTGGATTTTTTTTCCTAAATTGAAAATAAGATGCTTAATACAAAATCAAGTTGTTACCGTAGAAAGCTACAGAAACATAGTGAACTCCAAGTGAAGTATTTTGCTTTCGTTGAATTGGCATGTTTGGACAGAACATAAATCAGTGAGGAAGCTTCCATAATAGCCACTCTACTAGTAACCATTTTTGTCTTACGTACCCTAAAAGTGAGAAGGCACAAATGTGGCCTCCTGTTTAACATGTCCTCTTTTTTCTGGATCAGACTGCTTTGAAGTGTTTACATCAGTGAATAGCAAACTCCAAAAGCAGGACTTCTTCTACTTCTTTTAATAAATTATTTTCTACCTTAGCTGGAGAAACTTTTGAAAGTCAATCTGTCTAGGCTTTTAAAAGGTCTTTCATTATCGAACTATTACTGATATCACTAACATAAAGGCAAATTGGTGCTGAACGCAAGAAGTTCCCTCAACAATACCAAGCACTGGGCCTCCCAATTGCAATGGTCTTTGTAGCAGTGTAGTTGCCCCAGCTATCAGAAGCAACCGATTCCAGTATGGTTAAGCTAGAGTAAATATCTCTTTGTAGTTCTGGATGCTTCCAGTGAAACCCTGTTTGTAAAAGCAAGACAACACCCATTATCTGCAAGGCACAATACGTTGATCTGCCCTTTGCAAATTAATCATAATGGTGGGTGGAAAGTACATAATCTCCATTATTTGGAAAAAAAGAGTTGTCAGTGAGAACCTGACTTGTTCATTTGTAGGTAGAACTCATAAATGCAACTGCACAAATTGGAGCTTGAGAATGGAGATGCAGGGTCCAGCCCCCACCCACTGAAGTCACTGGCAAGTATCCCATTGCTGTTGGAGAGAGTACAACTAGACACCATCTAGCACACTTTGTATCATGTTTGACTTTCCCAACTGAATGAGTAACAATGAATGGCTTGAGTCCCTGGCTTAGTCGGTTCTGAGGTAATGTCCAAAATTAGCTCGCTCTTCCTGCCTGTCCACCGAAAATCAAAGAACAGCTACATCAAATCCAGTCACCATGAACAATTCCTTGACGACTGAATGTACAGGACCTACATGGCTAAGTGGATGAATCTGGCTATACGTCTTGACAGAAATTCCAGATTGCAGGTACTTACATAAATTCCATCACCTCTATCAGTGTGAAGTACTTACAGCTCTGGGTATCTGGGCCCAAGTCTTCTCAGCTGGGAGTTGCAGAAAAATCCACATGTGTAACTAAGGCACAAAGCATACACCAAGCAGATTATTTATGCTTCCACCCTTGGTACACCTGATTTCTGTATTTGCACATCTTCTTTTTCCCTGATCTAAATCAAGACAGACACAATTTGTAACCTGCATGGAGATAACTGAATCCATCTAGCAGCATAACTTAGGAATTACTTTGTTGACACAGGGCAAATCCACGTCAACTTCTTCGTCCTTGGACAGAGGCAATGCTCGTTAAGCATCAAAATACCTTTGATGTCCAGGCATATGTTCCTTAGCTAGTTTCCTTTTAAATACTACCTTTATTCCAGTGCAGACATTAGCCTCTCTACATGCTTGGGGAATTTTGTGCTGTAATTCTAAATGGCTTGAGCTGAAGTGAGGTTTTTTTTTTGTTTGTTTGTTTTGGTTTGGTTTTTTTTAGGGTCAAAGTACTTTGAAACATTTTCAGATCTCCTGCTAGAACCATCAACCAAAGTTGCTTGTTGCCTAAAAAAGGGTCTTGTTTTCAAAGCCCAAAGATATATTGAGTAAAAGCAGTTTAAATTTTCACCTTCTTTTCTCACTATCTATTAAAAAGACATGCTGGAAAACATAATTTCTCTTCAAGAAACTTTCAAAAGTTAGCTAATAGAAAGCATACTTGAAATTTTCAAATGCTTTGCTTTCCGTGCTATGGCATTTTAAATTAGTCTTCAATTACAAAATAAGGCCAGCAGAAAAATCAAATTTGTTTATCATATTTCTAAGCCAACACAGCTCTTTCTAGTCCTACTTCCAAGTATTTCACTCATTTTTATTACTGTTCAAGAAGTTAATAAGCCTTTAGTAACCCAGTACTGTCAGCTTCTCACCATTCCTTGTCTGCTCCATGCAGTTCGTAATGCAGAATTGCAGAAGCATCATGAATAATGCCTCACATCAGGCAGTCATAATGTTACAATTTCTTGGTGACTTATTAGTACAATTCATCAGCAACATACATTCCTTAGCTTTGTTTTCTTTGTAGTAGCAGCAGTTAATCAGCATTTGGGGATCCAAAACCACTGGGATTTTTTTTCTGGAAAAGAAATACAATATTACTTCTTGATGTAAGTAAAAACTAGACTTTGAAAATGCTCTGAACAATACAGTGAAGTTTATTGACCATCCAAAGTGCTTAGCATTCATTTTAACAGGGAGCAGGATGACCATGTGAGAATTGTTCAGGCAGAAATGGATGGAATACAAAGTGTTCTTCCTCACTTCGTGTCACACATAAATTATTAACATCCCTAAAAATTTCCCCCTCAGTCATCTCCTGTTAATGCAAGAAGACTCATATTTTTTCTAATGCTTTCCTTTTATGCAGTCCACCGTAAGGGACTTAGCTGTCAAAATGAAGGGATTGTGCCAGCAGTTAATTGCAAGTACAATACAGTTCCTTGCCTTGAAGAATGACCCAAGCTCTCCAATCTATTCTTTATTGCATAATGGTGATTCCAGTACCCAACTCAGCACACAGTTCAGGAAGTAAAAAACATGCCCTTTTACTGAACTTTCAACCAAATCATAAACTACCCTTTCCTGCTCCCTTCTTCTTCACTCCACCCCGCCAAAAAAAAAAAAAAAGGTCTGAAGAGGAGAGAGATTGCTGTTTCTCTACCATCAGTAGGCACTTATGATAAACACTGGTGGAGCATGCATCATTGCCCCTAGTCATCCTGTACGTGGATGAATGCTAACCTGGTATGGTTATCAGTTCCTTCAGCGACCCAAGTGACAAAGCAGAAGCCTGCTGTAGGGTGAGGCTTTCCAAGCTGGCACTGTACCCAGAAGTACTTGCAAAGCAGAACGTAAAAACCACTCAATATTGCACAGTCAGTGCTTTTGTCCTGAACTAGCAACTGTTTTCCATGCTCAGGTCCATGATTTTGTTTAGTTCAGCACCTCACTTTACGAGGAATTTTTCTTGCTGCTGTTGAGTTGATAATGCTAATTACTTGCAGTGTAGCTAAGCAGACAACTTGAGATTAGACTTAAAAACCTAGGACTGAGTCTCCATGTAATTCAAATATATGAATTACATTAAGGTAGACATGTAGGATGAAAACCTCTAGAAAGCTGGAATTTCAGCTGGAACTGGCCTCAGGTGTATCCCCCAAAGCTAAGGCAATTCTAGATTTAATCATTCCTCCTAAACTTCAGTTTGCTATTTGACAGCACACTGCATAGAGCCTAAAGCGATACCCTCCGAGATGTTCTGATGTTCTGCTGTGACCACAGTTCATGCTGCACTGCTGCTCAGCACAGAAGGGAACTCCCTGTGTGCCAGCTATGATGATATATGGGCAACAACACTTCTCATTTTGTGGGTTTCCTATCAACAGCCAGCAGTTGCCCACTGGCCTCAGAACACACCTCACCAGTACTCAGCCACACGTCTCCATGCAAATACTGCTGCTTATCTCAGCTGGCAGCAACGGCAGCTCGTTTCCCAATCCAGCTGCAATCAAATGGGTTGTTGATGAGGTATTATAATCACAAATATGGCAGTTAATGGTGAAAGACCTTGCAGATGCTGTTGCTTTTTTCCTCCTTTGGTAGCTGTGCCACAGGTCAAGGTGATTTTTTCCCCCAGACACTGTGAACTCCCAAAGACAGTTCCATCCTCTTTCTACATTTCCTGCTGCTTCCCCAGGCATCCACCTGCCCTCTGGATCATCCTTCTTCCTCTGCTTACCTTTTCTCTTGTTCCACACCAGTAAGAGTTATTCCTTGATCCTTTTCCTCAGCCTGTTCCTTGAAAACTTCCTGTCATATTGAATATATTTCTCTCAGTCTGTCCTATAAAGGGAGTAATTGGCTTCCCACACAGTCTAGTCTTTAAATAAGAAGGCCTTAATGCCTTTGAAGTCACTCACAGAGATCAGATTTTCTCACCTGACTAGAATTTGGTTTTTATTTTTGATTTCAAGTAAATTGTATGAGTCCTTCTGTACTTCCCTTCTGTCCAGGATCACAGTATGCAGACAGACACCTATATTGTCTCTGAGGACTGGTAACAAGGCCTCGGGCTATTCAGTCTTTCCTAGTCTCTCAGCAAGACAATAAAATCATCTTTTCATGATTCATCTATGTCCCCCAGCTTGCTGTCAAGGAAAGACACAGACTTCGGTGGGGACAACTCCTTTCTCCCCCTTACAGTTCCTACAGCATAGGTCAGGCTGTTATTCTCTGTTCCTGGTAGGTGCCAGTCTCTGGCATTTATCAAAGTAAGTGTTCCTTGTAATTTACTTGGTGCCATGACGTGGCTGAGCGACAAGCATGGCATGCCTTTCCTCCAGCCAGGTACAAAACTAGCTGAAGCAGGCTGCTGAGACACTGGATATAATGCAACCATCGTGCTCAGGAATTTATCAGGCTCCTGCTTGCAAGGGTAGCATGATGCAACTTGCTACAGACCTGTGCTACACATTAGCTACAAGCAAGTTGCTGCTAATTTATCATATTCTTTCAGGGGATTACAATCTCTGATCTTTGTTTCCCTTACCCATGTCTCAGGCAGAATGCAGGTTTCTTCATCTGCTTTCTTTAGCAAATGTCTTCATTCATTCCCCTCTTAAGAAATCACCCCCAGAGCTCAGCCTACACACCAGATTTAGTTACTGTCCACTAGCACCTTCAAGTTTTGAGGAAAATGAACACAGAATCTCCTCTGTAATTAATTAGCCTTGAAGATATGATCACTGTATCTGTTTAATCCTAATTATAAATATGTTTGTGTTCTGTACCATCCAGTTTGGAAAGAGTAACTTTGCAAAGTAATGATCCAAAAACCTGTAACATATTAACATATTAACATATAACCTGTAATATATTTTCCTATCCATACAGAAAAACAATTCTCTGTGTTCTTTGCCACTTAGTTCTTAGAAAGCCACAGTAAGAGAAGAACACTGTTCAAACATACTTTTCGTCTAGGAGTCATATGAAACAAACAAAAAAAATCTGTAGAAACCCATCATTACAGTGTAAGATCGAACCCTGCCCTTTGAAGTTCACCAGGAGATGTCTTCCTGTTTCTCTCCCTTTCTGCTGCTGCGGGCTGCTTCCTAGGAGGCTAATGAGCTGCAGGTGACCATGACCTTTGCCAATTGACCTTTGCCTCTCTGGCCTGTAGCCCTAAGACCTTTCACCCTGCTGATGCCCTGACATAGACCTTGCCACATGTAGTTAACTCATCAACCCTATACCATATTTTAAATCCTATTATTAGATAACAGCGTTAAAAACAGCACCAACAGCAAATTCTTTCAGCAAATGAACAATAGATTCAATTTTAATAAATATTGGTGATCTTAAAGAGTTTGATTATTCTTGGAGTGAGAACATGCGAGGGTTGCAAACACAGCTGAGAAATTAGTTAATGCGTTGTAATGATATATTAGTGGGAAAGGTTCTTGTTGCTTGTGCTGCACTAGATGTTGTCGTGGAATATTATTATATACTTCCTATATCACATATGGTAACCATAAATGTGCTGGAAGAGATCTGTATCTATTTTGGTCATCCTTTGTGCTTGACGGCTCTCAAGGTGACACCAAATTATTCTTCTGATCTTACGGATTCCTGTGGAGCTGCTTCTCAAACGTTGATCTAAGACATGTGAGAAGAGTTTCTCTTGAAGTACTCTTGTCAGACTGCATATGGAAGTTAGGCTAAATGCAGCTCCATTTTACCGTATGGAATCAGATTCATTAAAGGATTAGCCAAAAACCTGAATTATCTGAGTGCAGGTATTTGAACTCTGATGTATACATGTTATGAATACATATGGGCATCCAGCTTCCTTCACAGAGAGTGAAGACTGACACATTTCTTGAATGAAAGTACAAACTCTAGAATAACACAGATTCTTGAAAATACCTCCAGTTAATATTTTCAGAAAACAGATGTGGTGTATGTGGTGTACCCTCTGAGGAAGCATGTTTTTGAGCAAATCTTACTGCCTCTCAGAGGTCATCTCTGACAAATGGTAGGTGGTATGCGCATCTGGCCTTAAATATGCTTCAGAGTAGGAAGGAGTTTCAACAAGAATGAGGTAAAATTTTCAGCTCAAAATATGCATCACATGAAAAACTGCATATCTGGCAGCAATCTGTGTTTAGTGTTTCACATGTATTTGGTATGAGATGTGTTGGGAAATTTGACTCAGATGTGGTGCAATTGCCGATATAAGGTGAGGGTTACTAGAAAAGCTTCATTAATGTGGAAAGACTGCACACACCACCTTCAGTCATAGACAACCTGTTGATAACCAGAAAAAATTTATCAGGACTCCAAGGGCGGCTGGCCTTTTAGTAATGCTAGTCAGTTCAGAGCATGGTCCTACACAGCACATTGCACATTAGTCAGCTGAGAGCTACACCTTCACTAATTACATATCTCTGAGTATTTTTTAGCATTGCTTGAACAAGGTGTACGTAAAACTAACTGCTGTACTATTCTACCCTGAGGTGAATGTTCCTCATTATTATATTAGGAAAAACTTCACTGAAAGAGTAGTCAGGCATTGGAACTTGCTGCCAAGGGAAGTGGTGGAGTCACCATCCCTGAAGGTGTTCAAGGAACGTGTAGACATGGCGCTTCAGGACATGGTCTAGTGGGCATGGTAGTGTTGGGTTAATGGTTGGTCTGGATGAACTTATAGGTCTTTTCCAACCTGTGTGATTCTGTTCCTGTCCTAGAGAATGTAAAAAGCTTCTTCAGAACAGCAAGGGTGTTTAGTAGTTTCAAGAAGCAGCAGAACTAGTTTGGGAAATTAGCAAGGGAAAGATACTGGTCAGTAAAGACCAAGCAAATGGATGTGGTGTCCAGGACTGAACTTGGAACTCAAGCTCAATAGGAGCTGTGAGCTAAGGGATGTGAGAGGCAGCAGGATCTAATAGGCTGTCTACAACGAAAATAAATTTATCCAAAAGAAAATCAAGATAATCTGAAATAAAAAGAAATGGGAATAATACATGATTTTATGTAACCAGTTTTACTAGGACTGCTCAGAAATCTCCAAAACATTTTTTTTTTTAAACTAAAAAATGTGAAATAAATAGTGTGAAATCAACTTACAGGAAAATATTGATCTGTCAGTCAGTGGACAGACTGGGAACTTTCCTACAAGGAGACCTGCAAAAGTTGCCTGCCAGACAAATTTCTATCAGAAATTTGCCTTTGCTCAACTAGCTACCCACCTATAATGCAGCCTTAAGGTCATGACTTAAGTTTTAATAGGTTGACATGTCTGGAATCCCCCATCCTGTGTGCTGTCCTAGAGATCAGCAGTCCAGTAGTTTTCAGGTTTGCTAAGTAGCACCTAAGAGCTGTAGTTGCTTCTTTTGTTGGTAGAAGTTTGATGTGATATGTCTTTAATTAAATGTTTGTCATGATTTCAAAATAAAATGTAGTAAGAATTCTCCCTTTCCAAAGAAGCTTTGAAATGTCTGAAGACATTTTGGAACAATGTACAATATCTCTCTCTTCTGATTTTGTAATACTTAATGGACAGAAGATTCTTAGTTTCATCAGCTCTAAGAGTTTTATAACAGAGTGGCCAACACTCCCCCACTCGCTTGCTGTAGCAACAAAGTGGAGTTGTATCAGAAGATGTACTTGGCAGGGCTAGCAATACAGGCCATGCTTGACTTCACATAGCTTGGTATTTTCTTTCCACTTTTAATTTGCTTTTTGCTTAATATACATCAGCCATGTCAGATCAAAAACCTTCTTACTGAAAAGTGAATGCATAACCATTGGCAAGCAAGTAGCAAACACAAGAGAAGACAAAGGCAATAGAATGGGGAAAAGGTGAGTTATTCAGGGTAAATGTAGACCAGGAAGACAAGTTGCTTTTGAAAAGATGCTATGATGGTTTATTAAACTTAAACTTTCTATCCATTACATGTTTCAAGTTCTAAGCACAACTTCCATTCCTAGATTTTCTTAAGCAACTTAGAGAGCAAAAAGTGAGGGGAGATTGATTAGCTGAACTTGTCTGGATGGGAAGAGGAAAGGGTAAATATTATTACCAAAATTATTTTAACCCTCCTTTCCCAACAAAACACAGAAGAGTTTCACATATATAAATACTGAACCTTTAAATGAAGAAACAAGACAAGTGAATTGCGGAATAAACATAATTATATCTGGAAAACCCTCCCCTAAGTACATCATATAATCAGTCACAGGATCACAGAATGGTCAGGGTTGAAAGGGACCTTTGGAGATCATCCAGTCCAACACCCCTGCCAAAGCAGGTTCACCCAGAGCAGGTTGGAAAGGAACGCATCCAGACGTGTTTTGAGTGTCTCCAGAGAAGGAAACTCCACAACCTCTCTGGGCAGCCTGTTCCAGAGCTCTGGCACCCTCAAAGTAAAGAAGTTCTTCCCCATGTTGAGATGGAATTTCCTGCGTTCCAGTTTGTGCCCATTGCCCCTTGTCTTGTCGCTGGACACCACTGGAAAGAATCTCAACCCCATCTTCTTGACACCTACCCTTTAGGTATTGATAAGCATTGATGAAATCCTCTCCGTCTTCTCCAGGCTAAACAGCCCCAGCTCTCTCAGCTGTTCCTCGTAAGAGAGGTGCTTCATTCCCTTGACCATCTCTGTAGGCCTCCACTGGACTCCCTAGAGTAGTTCCTTATCTTTCGTGAACTGGGAAGCCTAGAAAGCCTAGAAATGGACACAGGACCCCAGATGTGGACTCGTGAGAACAGAGTAGAGGGGAGGCTGGCCACGCTCTTTAATGCCCCCCTGGACACCATTGGCTGCCTTGGCCACAAGGGCATGTTGCTGGCTTATGGCAAACTGATTGTCGCCCAGGACCCCAGGTCCCTCTCTGCAGAACTGCTTTCCAACAGGTCAACAGGTGCAGGACCCTACACTTGAATTCAGCAACTGCGCCCTCATAGAATCACAGAATCACAAAAT
>NW_010227006.1:0-44845 GCF_000690775.1 Eurypyga helias
GGGCGGGGGCAGGGGGGCGTGCTACATTGTTTTGGAAGGTGCTGTCCAAAAAAATCAATATAAGTGTTACTAGAAGGACCAGTTTTGATGGGCTTTGGATCAAGCTGAAGTGCAAGTAGTCTCACTGGAGTGTTTCTGTCTCTAAAATGGGAGGCAACAGATACAGATTGAACTGCACCACTCTTGGAGCTGAAAAATTTTGGCCAAGAATTTGAAACAAACTTACCTTTAAGAAAAAGGCAATAAGCCCTTTAATGTGTGCAGAGAGTAGATCACATGTCTCTTTTTCAGGTCTCACCTTATCAGAGAGGTCCATAGATAGTCTAGCGCACTGCACACCATTTATCTACCTCAAAAAGTGGAAGGGTTGAGCCAACCCTGCTGGGATTTAAACCTTTGTTTCCAGGATGTCTGGATATTTCAAAGCTGATACTTAGACTACTAAGCCAACCCCTCTGGCTTAGTTCATTATACAGTAGAGCAGCTTATAGTGAACTCTGACCTACAGTGAAACTGTTAAAAGTGAAAATTTGGAATAGTTCCAATGATGGTGCTGGCTTCCAGCAAGAATATAATTGGTTTATAAACAACTACAGAAGTTAGAGAGTTTAGTGCACCTTAACTATTGCTTGCTGCAATCTTTCTTTAATGCAATATTTTAATTTTACACAAGCCCTCGTCTTAAATTAGTCTTGCACTGAAGTGACATGTCTATGACATGAGATACAGTCAATCAAGAGAGGACTGTGATTCCTTTTTGGCCTCTGAAGATCCCTTGTATTTCCAGCAACTAGCTAATGGGCCAATTTAAGATCAGTAAAAAATTAAATCTTTGAAAAGATACCTTGTCAACCAAGATTGCTAGCCCTAAAGAATATAGGCTTGACAGACTATTATAAATTGCTCAGCTCTGCAATTTCCAGAAGCAGAGAAATTGGCTACAACATAGTCTTGCTTGTATTTGTACTGATGAGCCTGAGATTGATGCAGTTCATAAAGACAAACAGGTAACTTTCAATGGCTGACTTACATCAGCCTTCAGCAGACTGTAAGAAGTAAGTTTTGACGTATGTCAGGATTAAGACCTGCTGCATTCCAAATTAGAGTAAATTAAGCTTTTTTCGTATCATGTAGTTCCAGTAGAAAATTCAGTTTACAGACAGAGTCTGGCCATGCTCCTCCATATAGGGAAATGGGTGGTAGTGGAAAAGAGGATTATGCATTTTTCTGTGAAAACATGGTTCTTTGAAATTATGTAATTCAGAAAAGTGGCATTGTTGTTATAGCGAGATAATCTATGGATATAAATGAGGCAGGGTTTGTAGGGGGACATAATATCTTCTATTAAACCCAGCAAATTGTTGGAAAAAATCAGACAGCCTTTCAGCTATAAGAGCCATTTTTCAAGGCTGAAATAAAAGCAGCATCTTCAGTGTCAAAGGCAATTGAACAGTTGGTCTGAGTTTAACTTGATTACGTTAAATAGTTAGACTATCTGAGCGAGAAAGTGGTTGGTACCTGTGGAGCATGAGTAATGTGTGCAAGGAAAAAGTTGATAAGGTCATTAGCTCCTATTGGGCAAAAAGAGAAAAAGACAGGTAATTCATTGTCTGTGAAAGATGGAGGGGCTTGGAGAGGAAATTACAATGTGCCATAAAGCCAATCTCTCTATTTAGTCTGTAATTTTTAGTCTCCAGCAGGGGTGTGCATTTTAGTTCCCACACTCCTCTTCTGAAGGTGCTTTGTGCATCTCCCTGGAAGGCTGGGCCTGAGGAGTCACAGATAGAATGGCTATTTTGTGAAAGAAGTCCTTCTGCTAACTGGGAGCTTCTCTCCTTTACTGATGATCCCTGTGAGGTTTTCCAGTGCGTGGTTATTGTTATTCTACTGCCATGGAAACTTCATGGGTATCTGTCGCACTGGCTAGTGCACAGTGTGTTTTGGGATGTGCATGTGCAGGAATCAGGGGGTTTGATGCTTCTGTAGCAGTGCATTTACCGTGGTGGTCATGGAGTTCTGTTGGCAAGTCTCGCATGTGTTGCTCAGATGCAGCGTAGTTCACAGACCCATTGACATTTTGATTGAAAGAGTGCTCGCTTAGTCCAGAGTCCTGCCTAAGCAGGTCTATTGCATACACTAAGTCAGACTTCAGGGTTCTGTTGAGACAAGCAAGTATTGAAAACTTGCAAAGACAGAGAGTCACCACCTCTCTGGGAAGCCTGTTCCACTGCTGTGTATGCTCCTAGGGAATAAGTTGTTCCCAATGTCCACTCTGAACCTTCAGCGCCGTGATTTGCAGCCATTGCATTTTTATATCATCTGTCTTCTACTAGATAGCCTCTGTCAGCTTTCTAACTCCCCTTCAAGCTGTTGTAGGCTGTTCTTAGATTCTCCATTTATGGATCTTCTTTATCAGACTAAACAAATGCAGCTCCTTCGATCCCTCTCCACTGGCCATATGCCCCAAGCTCAAGATTGTCATGGTGCAGTCCACCAATCCTTCCACAGCTTTTTGAGGATGCACTCTGTGTCATCACTCACATTGCTGATAAAGATATTGGACAGTATTGGCCTCGTTATCAAACCCTTGGTCAGTCTTTGCTGCTGGCTGCTGCCTTGACCTTGGTAACTACTTTTCAGCCTGGCAGCCCAGGTTACTTTCAGTTCATCTAGGCGTCCAGCCCATACTTCTTCAGTTTCCAGGCAAGAATGATACAAGCACATATTCATCACCCTCCTCACTTCCATCCTGTCAGTCCTTTCACCACAGAAAGGAATCAGGTTTTCTGAATATAAAATCATAAAAACATTGGAGGGTTTCAGATGAAGTGGTCACACAGCCCTGCTTTGAGCAGGTCTAACTTCAAAACTGAGATCAGATTGGTCAGGGACCAACTGAGTCCATTGAATATTTCTGGTCATTCCAGTGACCAAATTTGTCTTTGCTATTACATGTACTTTTGCTACATGTCTGTCTCTGCCTGCTACACACCTTCCCATTAGGCCATAGAAATCAACAATCAGATCTCCCTGTAGCTTTCACTTCTCCAGGCTGAAATAGCTGTGCTCCTCGCAGTCGTCCTGGTGACCCTCCCCAAGACTCACTTTAATATGTCAGTATTTTCTTTATATGGAGAACACAGGGGACAAATGAGTTAGTCAAACTGGTGTTCCAGATGTGTCCTTGCAAGTGCCAAAAAGAGAAAACCAGCCCACCTCAACCTGCTGGCTGTCATCTTTTGATGCAGCCCAGTATTCAGTCCAACTTCATGTCCATAAATATGATTTGCTTTGGTAAATCTGTGACTGCTCCTGGTTACCAGCTGTCCTTCACGTGTTCAGACATAGATGTGTTCTGCTATTTTTCTAAGGACAGAAGTGAGGCAGATCGGCTTACAGTTCCCCAGATCCTCCTTCTGGCCTTCCTTTAAGCTGGGTGTAACATCAGCCCAGACATCAGGGACCTCCCACACACACCGTGTTTTTCACAAACAGTGGCAGCCTCACAAGCATATCGGCCATATCTTTCAGCACCATCTGAGGAGTCCCATCCAGCCCTACAGATTTCAACGTACTGTTGACCATTCCCCTTCCCATACAGCACTGGTGTGTGCAGAGATCTGGGAGCCAGTTTTCCCTGAGACAAAAAGTCATTGAGTACTTCAGCCTTTTCCATACTGTCCATCACTAGGTTTTCTCCCATTCAGAAATGGACACACATTTTCTCCGAGGTTCCTTTCACTTCTGTCATGTTTGTAAAATTGCATCTTGTTAGCTTTTATGTTCCTCTCCTCTTTTATCTCCAACAGGGCTTTGGTCTCTCTGGTTTTGTCCCAACATGTCTGAGCATTACTTTTATACATTTCCCTTGTTGTCTGCCCTTGTTTCCAATTTTTACGTGCTTTGCATTTTAGTTTATTAAGAAGCCCCTTGCTCAGGCAAGTGGGCCTCCTGCCAAAAGTCTCAGCCTTCCTGAACAATGACCTGAACAAGTGGTGCATGTTGTTCTCCAGGAACTTTGCTTTAAGCAATGAACTTAGTGAGAGTGGGGGGGGTTGGTGGTAGAGAACGTGCTGCCAATTTATTTTCCAAAGAGGGAAATAAATTCCAACTTCCAAGTATAGATGATAATTCATTATTATTTTCAAGACTGGGGTGTTACTCAGGCAGCTGCACATAGCTGACGTGACTTTTTAAATGAAGAGACTTTGTGTATAGTAGTGTGGTGGCTTGGTTAAAGATGAAGTCTATTTTCGCAGAATTGCCTCACAGGTGACAATCCCTGTGGGTAGATGTTGTAAGATTTCCTCAAAGCTAATACACCAGTGTTTCAGGTCTGAATGTATATGCACCTTTTTTGTTTTAACTCATCGATTGGTGATTAAATGATTGCAGAGGTAGGTGCACTGATGTTCTGGATGTATTTTATCTATTCTTTACATTGCTGGTTGTGAGCAATGGAAAATGTGTTTCCATTGCTCACAACCAGCAAAGGAAATTAGTGTTTGTATAGAAATTGATTAATGAAGCAGTGGTGGAAATCAATGGGGATTCTAGGTTTTCAACCCAGATGATGAAGCTTTCTGAGATTTGTTTGTAGTTATTTAGAAGCTTTTTCTCATGGTGACTCCTACAGCATACTGTGGGGCATGTTGTTCTTCCAGCTCTGAAAATGTATGAAGAAAGTGTTTGTTATTGAAGGCAAAGTCTTGGGAGGAGGGGGGGTCTAAGGGTAAAATGTATGAGCTGGTCTTGCTGTTGAGGTGCTTTTATTATCCTACAGATATCCTAGACTAGAATCCTATTCTAGTCTAGGATTCTTCATTACTCTTAATGTATTTACTACCTTTTTCACTAATAAATATAAACATAAAATTTAGAGCAATTATTCTCTGCTCATTTTCATCTTTTAAGTGTTCTCTTTCAAACCTAATAAAAGATATATGTTTTTCTCTTCCAGCTCTATCAGTTGATCTAGTAAGATGTATTGCTTCTCTCTACAAACCACTTCTTCCACGATATTATTTGAGTCAGAGGAATGGTTTTGAATACCTGCTCCAATCTGCTCCTTTGTGTCTCCTCTTTCAGCTACTTTCAGGGCAAGAATAATAAAATCACAGAATCGCAGCATAAGTTGTGTTGGGGGATTTCTTGAGGTCATCTGTTCTAATCAATTAGGCAAAGCAGATTTAACTCAGGTTATCTAAAGGCTTTGCCCAGTTATTTAAAATATCTCCAAATTTCTTGATTTTCCACATCTTTCAGAGCAACCTGCCCCATGTTTTATTACTTTCACTATATATCTTTTTTCTACTAATATCCAGTCAGCATTTGCATTATTGCAACTCCTATCTATTGTTTCTCATCTGCCACTAAGCACCTCTGAGAAATCTTATCCACCTTCTTGATACACTTCAATTAGGTAGATGAAGGCTGCGTGAAGATCACTAGGTAGCCACCTTATATTCAGGCTTAATAAGTGCATTTCTCTTAGCCCCTCATTTATCATGTGCTCCAGTACCCAATCATCTTGGCAGTCCTTCTCTGTCAGTATTTTTCCTCATACTCGACTCGAAAACTGGGTCCAGTGCTGCAAATAGGGTCTCACTGGTACGAAGAATGGGGAGAGGATAGCTTCTCTTTCTACTCTTGCAAACTGTACCCTTGCTAGTACAGCCTGTAAGTGGTTCATCTTTGAGGTCTCACTGTTAACTCATGTTCAACTTCTTGTTCACCAAATCCCACAAGTCCTTTCCTTCATAGTTGCTTTTTGTCCAATTGCTCCCCAGCCTGTACTGGACTTGTGCAAAGGATTATTCACTCCCAGATGCACTTACCTTTACTTCTGCACTTTTAAGTCAGAGTTACCCGAGTGCCTAAACAAAGGCTTCCAAATGTACGAAAAAAACTTCATCTGTTAAGAGAAACGAACCTCCACTTCAGATCCATTGCACTTCTGACATAACTCAGCTTTACTCCTCGAGGCAGCCTTAGCAGGTTAGCTGTGGTCTGAGCACTCCTGTTTCACTTAAGTGTGATGAGTTCAATTAAATTCACAGCTATGTTCACCATTGGTGTAGTGGTTGGTGCTGGGCAGCTCCCCATCCAGAGTGGGAGAGCCCCCAGGCAGGAACCCAGGCTGTGCACTGCTCCCCTGGAGAGATGCTCTTTGGAGAATGCTAGAAGCCACCCTTGTTCCCATTCAGCCCAAAAGTGCTCTCCTATACTTTCTCTTCTCACACCATTTAAACCTAAATTATGACCACATGTGTGCTCCTCTTTAAATGTTTATCATATATTCAATTCATAATTAGATTGCTGTGCCTTTCTGGTTAAATTAAAACAAGCAAAGATGGCTCATTTCCATCTATAAATTAATATACAAGGCAAATCAGAAGGTAGGATAATGCTCTCTGTTAAGGACCTTGTAGATATAAGAAGCAATAGCTTATTGAACAACCTGGCTAAAATTCTGTGTGTTTGACTTCAAAAAAGAAGCAAAAAATAATTTAAATATGTCTCAATAATAATAAGGTTTTTCATTTACATTTGTATAATTACCCATTTTTCTCCACGTTGGGCCTTTCTCCAACTGTCTTTCATTATTTATCATGACTGACACATTGGATATTGATAGAACAGTATCTCCTGGAAAATCCTTTTAATTGCTCCACAGATAGTGTAGGCACCTGCCAAATTTGGAGATCTTTTACTTGGTTTTCACTAATTTGGTTTCTTTTAAATAGGATTTTTATAACCCACATCAGAACATATTGAGGAAAGAAATCCAGAACTGCTTTTCAAGATTGTATGCATTTCTGTGCAAGAAATATTTGCTTTCTACATATGTTTTAAAGGTCACTGCAAAGTAACAGTGACTGGAAGTTCAGAAAAACTACTCTTAAACATGTAGATAAGGACCCAATAAGATGCCAGCGGCACTTGTAGGGACTGAGTGGTGAAGTAGTGTCCTTCAGGCCCAGCTTTCTTGGATGCTCTCAGAGAAGAATGCAGAGGGAAAGCATTGAACAGAAAAAATAAACGATTTACAACCTCATTCTCATAAAATGACTGTCATTGTTCTTGTAGGCTAACTAAAGCAAACACAATAGGCCACCGAGCTAAAAATGCAGTAAAAATTAATTTCCAAAATCATAACCAGAAAAGTCCTGAGGCTGGGAATATCTAACTTAGTCCTGCAAAGTATTAGGCTACATTTGATATAGGTACCATGTATCTGTTCAATGAAGTGATACTTCAGAAATAGCTTTTTAAGATAGAGAAACCACAGGCAGGACTTGGAGATAAGGGAAAATATTAGAATTAATTTTTTGTTCTTTCACCTTCAATTCATTTGCACTTTCTCTGCCATTCCTCTCCTCCTCAATGACTGGGGCACTACAAACCATTGTTGTAATTAAGACTATTTTGGTAAGGTTTGTATGATTTTTTTTTTCTCCCCTCTATAATCTGAATTTCCCTGAGACAATGTCTGAATTTGAAGCCTTTCCTCTCAACAGCATGGTTTAAAAAAAAAAAAAACCACACACAAAAAAAACCCCACGACCTGAACAATTTTAGTATTGCTTTATCATCTATGCCAATAGGGTTTAACCCACTGACATCCACTGAACTGTTGAATTTGGGCTTGAGGAAAAAACTTATAATATTATCTGGTATAAAAACATATGAACCAAACAGTAATGATAACGAAAGAGCATTAAAACCAACCCAAATCAAATACTTCCCTCTGGTTCCCTATGGAACCTTCTGCTCCTTGAGCTTCACCAGAGACTTTTTCTTTAAGTCATTCCTTCATCCTATCCCAGTTTACAGTTTCAGTTCTTTCCTATAATACAGCTATTCGTGTTGCTTCAGATCCTGCTGATTTCTTATTAGTGCACCTGCAGATCTTTAAATCTGCCATCACAGAGGCCCAATGAGCAACTGATTGCTTTGCAGATTTGAAGACAGATTTTTATTTTAGGTGCATAAAAATGCAGATCTGTACCTAGTGGGATTTTCAAATTCCTATAACTTTTATAATTTCTTCTGCATTTTCAGGTGGTTTCCTTACTTTGGCAGGCCTTCTAGGTCAAGCTGCTACAAAATTACAAATACAAAGAGAAATTAAAATCCATTTGTGCAAAGCTGATGATATTTGAATTTAGGAGCTTCTATTAAGGCATGGTTAAAAACGGAAATGCCCTACTTCTATTAAGCCATATTTTTTACCTTATATATAATCTGCAACTTCCAGTTTTAGAAGAAATTCCAATTTTCTTACAGTTTCTCATAGTACCTGAGCTCCTGCAGAGCTGCTGCACTGTTCATCCAAACTCAAAACCCACATAAAGGAGCAAAAAGAAGATACAAGTACATGACTAGTCAGAATTGTGCTTATTAAATCCCTAGAAATTGTCGAGCTGCAGGTGACAAACAGGTGACATAACATGGAGGGCTGCACTTTGGCATATATCACAAGAAACTAGGATAACAGCCTACATTCTGCAAATGCACATATGTGTAACTAGAATTTCTTACAACAATAAAAACAAATATATGAATAGATTTGTGCAGATTAGGATCATAAGATGCACAGGTTTTTGTAAAGTCTTACAAAGGGACATAACTCTAACGTGTACCACAGTTTCTTGGCCACTGACACGAGCAGAAGGTTGAATGTGCTTTGGACTACCAGAGCTTTACACCAAATATTGGTCTTTTTGTAGTGTATCAGGGTGTTACCTGGCAAACCTCTAGTACTTAACTAATAAACAACAACTACCCCATTTAATTTTTGTATAGAATCCCTGAAACATTGCTCTATGTCCTGGGCACAGTTTCAGCTGACAGGTCTTTCCTTTGACATCTGCAGATGCCAGCTCTTTTTTCATCTCCAGCCAGTCAGTGAGGAAACTGTTGATCTTGGTAGTAATTGAGCACTGAATGAGAGTGATTAATACAGTTAAGCATAAAATAGCAATGCAATTTAAGTGTGGTCTGATTTCACTCCTGCCTTCAAACATATCAAATATATGCAGTATTTAAGTCTGAAATTATTCTTCTTAGCTTGGTTTCCTCAAGAAATCAAGCTTCTGTAAATACACTACATCTTCAGACACATTTCCTTCTCTTTTTCCAAAGAACATTGAAGCCCAAAGGCCAAATATATTTAGTAATAATATCTATCAGAAAGACAGTTATCTCAAAATATTCAGCTTTGGTAAGACTCTACTATTGACTCTTTGGGGAAGGACTGCTGTGAACCTGCTTCTCCCTATGAACAGGGGCATTCCCATGCTTGTGGCTCCTTCCCTGACCCGCTACTAGCATGTCACCAGACCAGAGCTTACCTGGAAACCTTTTTTCCAATGTGTTTAGATTGCCAATAGTTAAAGAGAAATATTATCATCAAATCTACCATTGGAGCTGTCAATTGACAATTTCATTTTCTGGAAATTTTGAACAAGTGAAAAAGATCAGTATTGGACTATTTTCTGAAAAAAGAATGCAGAAAATGTAAGCAAAAAAGTTCAGACAGGGTAGAAAGTATTGCTATGTTAAGTACATTACTCCTAGGAGCATGCTTTTATTTTAAACATGGTATTGCAAAATAAGTATATGGGAGCTCATCCCTAAAATTTCTTTTGCCTCTTGGCTTGACTGTTCCTTGTGTTGTCCTTCAGTTTCCTTGCACCATCACAAGAGGGAGAGCAGCAAATTACATCCACCAACAGACAGTCAACTCCAGATGCTAACAACTACTAATTAGTAAGGGAGAAATGAAGAACGCTGTTTTGCTACCTGTTGCCATAGCATTTAATTGACTCTGCTCCCTCAAACCCCACAGTTTTCCATCCCTCCTGCTCCCCAGGTGCCATTAGTAGAGAATAATGGTTCCCAAGCTGAGGTCTGCAGATCACAGATGGGCTGCAAAGCCACACTTTGAAAGGTTTCCTAATTGGTAGCACACATGTGTTCTCCCGGCTGCAGCAGAGTATTAATGCTCCCTCCCTGGCTGGGTAAAGGCAGGTATATTCTCCAGCATGTGAATGGCCTGTGTTAGGTCCAGCTGCTACTTATTGGTCTGGGAAACTAATAGCAGAGGAGTTCAATAGATGAGTTTCTTCTTGAGCAGTAATGCGTTGCTTCAATAAAAAGTTGTATCTAGAGGCAGTGCTTCAAAACTTTCCTGGTAAGCTTTCACTACTATCATACTAGGACAAAATATTTATGTTGTCACATACTTCTAAAACACACTCACAGTATTTCTGAAACACAGTTTGGCTTTGTGTCTGTGTTTGCTGAACATCTGTTCGTACCCAGGAATTTGAAGGAAGCTTATTGCCAAAAGTCAAGGTAAACCTGCCAGATGCTGAGACTTCAAGACAGAGAGGAAAGAGGTAGCTATTGCTATCATGTCCAGTGACACCATGAAATCTTTCTTCTATGGAATCGGTTTACATGGAAAAGATTTATTAGTTACATCTTAGGAAATTCAAAGGCTGTCCTGTTTTCTATATTTATTCACTGACATTGGTCCAGCTGTGACTGTTTTCTATCCAGAAGACGGAACATACCTGTTTCAAAATGCTTATCATAATTGCACGTGCACAGTAGAAAGAATTTTGTGAGAAGTACTAATACAAAGAAATATTAAGAAAAGACCAGGAAACCTTTAACAACTTTCATCACCAGCAAAAAACGGACAGCATGTAACTTCAATAAACCTGGTTTATTATTGTGAAACATATCTATCTAACTGCTATAAATGGACTGCACTATATTCATCACTCCGCATGAAGCAATTTGCTCCTGTAATTTTTCAGTGCAAATGCCTAACTTTTCAGGCTACATTTTTATATTCTTGTGACCAGTTAAAATTTACACCACTTCAAAATAACATTTTTAAAGAACAGCTGTTGAACAAAACTGGATCATCCTCTAAAATCCTGCACAAGTTTCCCATATATATTAAACGGGTAATTAGGGCAAGAAATGGCCTTCCTCCCCCAGTGCCTATGACACAGTTGGGATGTGTAGCTGCAGCTTTCCCTCTCTCTGCAGACACACCAGTGTCCTTGGCAGTCGCAGCAGAGAATGGAGGGATTTCTCTTGTTTCCCATCCATTCTCTACTCTGTCTTCATGTCTCATGCTGGGTTGACCCTGGCTGGACCTGACCTCAGTGTCTGCACAGTTGTTTCATATATTCTCACTCCTCACTCCTGCTGCAATTGCTGTTGTTCAGCTTCCCTGCCTTGCCCCCACACCCACCCTTGTTAAACACATTATCCCAGAGACGATACCACTATCACTGATGAGCTTGGCCTTGGCCAGCAGCGGGTCCATCTCAGAGCCAGCTGGCATTGGCTCTGTCGGACACGGGGGAAGCTTCCAGCAGCTTCTGCTAGAAGCCATACCTGTAGTCCCCCCAATACCAAACCCTTGCCACACAAACCCAGTACATGCCTCCAATTCCCACTTTGTTGAATGATAATTTCACCCACTTCCCTTTGTCTTACCATAACTATTCCTTCATTCCTTTCTTTTCCCTTTCTCCTATTCCTCTTCACCTGAGAGCACCTTCATTCACACACTTTTTTTTTTTTTTTCTTTTTACATCATAAATCCATGGGTTCTGGGGTGTTCAAGCTCCTCTCATGCCCACTGTGACTTCTCCAGTCTCTCAACACATGTCCATGCAACACTGAGGGCACAAATGGTCACCACACATTGTGGGAAACTGAGGCACATAAACACAGAAATTAACAACACAACCCCTACTTGCTTTCCCCAAATCTCAGACCCATGTGTCAGCTGTGATAATTTTTAACCAGCTAACTTTGTTGAAAATGTTAGCTGACCCCAAGACAGGAAAGGATATCGATGTTACCTACCTTAATATCTGAGCTGACAAGAAAACACCGGAGTTTCAGGAGATGCCTGGGCTATTACCAGTGAAAATAAGACCCGCTCATCACAGAAGTGCGGTCCATTAAAGAAAATCTTACACCACAGATTTCACCACGTTGAAAATCTCTTGTAAACATTATGGGGCAGACTGATGAGCTGTCAATAAAGAAGGAAACTGTCAAAAGTCAGATCATGTCTCCCAATTCCTATCTGCTGGGAAGCTTTTTAAGATGATGACAAATGGCCACTCTGCACAGGAAACTAGCTTCAGCCAGTATCCTAGACCTGGGTTCAGGATAAGGAACGAGAACATAGAAAAAGATCACTTCCTGAAGTTCGAGGACCCTCTTTTACCTACCAAATGCCTGTATTCCTGCAAATGGTGCTGACTGACTTGGGCATCAGCCCTGAAGGTTTTTCATCCCTGGTGAGAAGCAATACAACACAGCTAGAAACACCTACCAACTCAGAGACAAGAGCTTTTTACTAAACCTCTTCATGTAGCTACCAGGAAGTTGAGGTTTTGGCCTCTTTCCTTTCAGTAAAGCAACACCCACTCTTAACTGATAGGATGCTGAATAAGGCCATCTCTTAAAGCTGCAGTCAGTCAGTCATCAGTCATCCAGGCTCACAGGGCTGTGTTTCCAACCAATTTAATTACCCTTCTCATGCCAGGAGTTCCCACTGCATAGAGTAGTTTAAATCCAGGGACCAGCCTCCTGCATGGCAGGTGTTGTGCTGTCATCCCATGCCCTAAGTTTAAAAAGAAAATAAACATCTGAAGTTAAGAAACAACCATAATTTCTGGAGCATTGTGAGTGGAGGTAATACACTGACTCCAGGAAATGAAAATCGAGTCACATTCTCACAGGAGAAAACTTTTCTTCATCTGCTGATGCAAAGAAAATATTTTCTGCTCCCTATCTTTTCTTTTCTTCATATGCCGAATATACAAGCTCAGTTTTCAATTAAAATGTTTCTTATTTCTCCTCACTGCTTAGAAATAAAAGCAAAGCATTGTATCGATTTAAAGGGGATAAAAACCCAACACTTGACAAGCACAGGACTGTTGAAATTAGTTCATTAGGCTCCATTCAAATGATGTTTCTTGCTATGCTAAGCAACCAAAGTGGTTTAAGGCTTTTGAAATAAATTGTTAATTGTTTGCTTTCTTTTTTTCCTCATTCTGATACATTTTTGCTTTGATAGTTTGGGAACACGGTGCTAATTGAAAACCTTTCAGAGGAACTCAATCCTACTCTATAGTCTGCAAAGCTGAGACAGACATTTAAACAAAGTGAAATGGAATACATCCAGTTGGGGAAAGGCTGTTATTCATTACAGCAGGGATTTCAAGCACCACATGACCACCAATCTCCAAAATCCTCATTATCTGCACAAAGTATCTGTCAGACTATGTTTTCTCCACACAAGTTACTAAGAAAGGAAATCTCAGGGACTAATCAGATATTGTTGCTGTTGCAAAATACTTGATGGAAGAGATAGAAAGGAGAAATTATCCTAGAAAGAGGTAAAAAGAAAAAAAGGAAATGAATAAGTAGCCGGAGACTGTTGTTTAGGAGTTACAGAAAAAGGTAGAGCAGAACACCAAAGCTGAAAGACAGCCAGAATGGCGGTGATGGCAACAAAGTGATGCACACAGGAAGTATGAAGTGTTCGGTGTTTCGTTGGGGGAGCAAAAGAGGAGAGATAATGTTTGGAAGGACATAAAAAAGTGTGCTTCATAAAAAGCATCATGGATTCTTAGAATTAAAGACTATTGACTCTTCCCAGGGGCTAAAAGGTCGAACTGTTTCTCTGCAGTGTAGGTCCAACAGTTAGGTTTGGGATATGTAAGAGACTTTCAAAGGTAAAAATTTGAAGCAGCAATACTGAAAACACAGAACAACTCTTGATTCTTTAACAACTGCGTTCACCCATCATGGCACTGTGCATCTGCCTTTTGTGTAAAACAATCCAACGCACAAGGGCAGAGAGTGTCCGTGCATAATGAGGGAGCAGGGAGTAGAGACAGAATACCTGTATTCCTTCCCAGCTCTGGAAGGACAAACATATTCCTTACGTTGCATAGCACCAGAAGCACCAAACCTGATGATTCCGACTTCAAAAGCGTCCTGCAATTAAAAAAAAAAGGAAGAAAAGAAAAAAAGTGAACTGTGTATAGAAGGGAATATTTTTTTAATTGCTTCAGGTTTAATTATTTCCAGTTGCTGTGACTAACCCAAGCAAATGCAATTTAGAAACATTTTCCCCTTTAACACAGTGTTTAATGTTAATCTGCTATTCTCGTCACTATATGGTGTTAATGGATACACCATCTAGTGTGTTTTATGGTACATTTAAACCAGACATCTGGAGAAATAGCCATCAGAGCACTTATCTCTAACACCTATTGTAAAAACAGACTTAATAAAATGAGAACAAATAACAGTGGTGGCAATTACCCTTATCGTGTGTATTCTGGCAAGAAAGGTCAAAAGGTTGTTGGTCTGTATATATATGAACTGATTTTCTCTAATACAGTTTCTCACCTGATTTCCCATAGGTTTTTAGAGGCTTTTTGTTTGACGGGAAAGGGGGAGGGAAAGTTGGGTTAAGCTACAATATGCTAGACAATAATCATGCGACTAATATGAGAATCTGGTCCCCCTACCAAGTAGTCATTTATGTTAACAAAGAGAGAAAGAACCTGTCAGAGCCTCAGAAGAGAAAAGGCTCAGTGATTTCACAGATCTTACAGATATGAACAGATGTGGACAGGGAAGTCACAGTCTCAGCTGCTATACATTACCATCACACCAAACTTCAGCTACGATTTGAATATTATGTTTTGTTACAGATCTGTTCCAAAGAACATATTTTTATTGTTTTCACTTTGGGGTTTTTTGGATGGGTTCACCACAGAACTTATGTCTATTTTATGCAGCTCCAAGCATCCTGATGCTCAATAACTCCAGAAGTATAAAGAGATAGGAACTGAAGTTCTGCAAGGAAGTAAGTTTAAATCAGTACACTGGTAATTCTCTTTTTCTCACTGTTCAGACCCAGGTTTGGAGGAACTACCATGAAGTCCTTTTCCTAATAACACAAAGATGTTTTTTTCCAGGATGCCTGTAAGGAAATTAATCTGGATTAAATTCAGGCACGAACAGAATGTGGAACAAGTTTGCAAGACTATTTCCCTTATGTATACACTCCAATTCTGGAATAAGAATGCCCTTTTTCTGTTTGATATTAACCCGGCATCTGTGTGGAGAATTAATCCAGAATAGCTATCGTAGTTAATTTCCCCTGGTAGACTTGCCCCAAACAAAAGAAATCATCTCTTCTTGTAAATTGCAGGTAAAGACATAAAGAAAAAGTGTTTTTTCGATATATTATATCTTATAATACTTAGGCCCTCCACCTAATTCAAGTTTATTTTTCTCTAGAAGACATCAAAAATACAAAAACTTGTCTGCATTCATACTCCTACTTTTGTTTTTAGAACAATACTACAAACATCACAGTGCATCCTCATATTGCATGGGCTAAGAAATAACTTATGGCCCTAGGAAAATAAAAACCAGTTCCTAAATACATATTCCAGCAAAGTAGCTGACACGTACACAAGGTTTAATTGCAAGTTTGATGAATATGTTGTTGAATTAAAAAACAAAACAAAGCAAAAAGCCCTTCTCAGGTGAACTTCGAGTAGCACCTACCCTACCCTGAACTCAGTGCTTAAAATGGTCTGGATTTTCTCTAATTTCACTTATATTCTATTTTAATATCCCATTATACAAACCAAGCAAAACCAGGCTGTTATTACACAGCAGTCTTACTCAGATGATGTTCATGTTTCTTGAAATAACTTTTTTTTAATTTTCCTTGATTTTACAGAAAAGAGGCAAAATAACTAGATTAAATTTGGGGAGTATTCTCATTGTTGTGAGGAAGCATCCTGGAGGACGAAGGAGCTATTGAAATTCTCTCCTCAAGCAAGAAGCTGTCCCAGGAGATCCATAAGAAACAAGAAATAACAACAAAGACTGAAAAACAAATTGATGAAACCAGAGATGGCTGCAGACCTGCAAATGGCTTTTCACAGTGTCGCAGCTACTGTTTGAATTGAATAGTTTAGATTTGCAAATTGATGGAGAAATCCACTCATTTCTTTTAAAAAAAAATCCTTGTGAAGAACAGATTTCACATTAAATCCAATTTTAAAATAAATACCAATGCTTACACTTAGCCTGCAAAATCATACCTAGTGTAATATTAACGAATGTTGAGGGGACAAACCATGGCAGAATTTGAGACATTGCTTTCAATACTTCAGCTGGGATTCATTGTTCCAGTGCTCACAAGTTTGGTTTCCAATGTTTTGTATAGGATTAGACTGTAAATCACTCAAGCATGTTAATTAGCTTCTCCTCTAACCTGCTTTACATCAATTCCATGTATCAATACTCTTTGGCTTGGTTTATTAATCTCACATCAGTCCTATTTACAACAGTGAAAGCTCTAATTCATTACACAGAGGATCAGCGACGTTAAAGATCATTATACTTACAGATGTATTTAAACATACGCACCATTATAGTAAATTTGGGAAATCAAAGAGTTGTAGCTATTGAAGCCTTTATCAGACATAAAAATGCAAATATTTCATGAAAACTATTTTAAAACTGAGCAGTGATTAAAACATATTGGGATTTGTCCTTGGTGAAACCTGATGTCGCAAGCACCTCCCTTTAATTCTTTCTTTCTCTCCTCACTGCAGGCTGCTGCCGATGTGCAGGTTCAAGTCATAAGCTTCAGCATCACTATGAATATTTCCCTTTTCAAAAAGGACACCCTCACATAAGAAATCTTCGCAATATCCCAAAATATTACAAAGAAACAATAATTATGGCTAATTACTCATTCCCAATACACTTACTTGTGGTCTACAATTTCAAAAGAGTGAATAGAAGACAGGTGCATAAAATAGGCTTAATGAGAACAGCAGAAAGTAGTTTCTTTAGCTGTAAATTACTACTTTTACATGCTATATTTTATTTTTAAAAGTGAATGTGTTGCTCATAAAAAAAGATGTAAAATTAGTAGGGCTAGAAACTGAGTTCTTTTCTTTCACCTCAGAAAAGACATAACATACTGCCAGTGGTACTGAAAGCTTGCTAACGATATAATATTAATATTCACTAATACCTGGTGGGGTAAATTAATATTTCTGGGCATTAGCTGTAACAAGCACCGAGTCCCACTCTCTCTTGAAGAGTTTCATTCACCTTCTACGTTTAGAGCTTGCTGTTATGGTGCAAACTATATAATTTCTCCCACTATGACTATTTTTCCCTCCCTAACTGAGCAACTCTTCCTTGGTCTGTCTTTCGTTTCAGTCTTATCTTGTAAGCAGAGATACCGTCCTCTTCTGCTTTTTCCTTCCAAGGAAATCCATCCAAGATTACAGTTCTGCCTTTCTCCTGGCCCCAACAAGGGGTGCCTTCCTTCGCGATCTGTAATTTCTCTTCCTGTCCTGTGCCCCCTGTAAATATTGGGCTTTTTCTCAAAGCGCTCACCTTCAGGCTCTTCCTCTTTCACCTAGGAAGGGATAAAGCCTTCAGACCACACGCACATGCCTTCCTCTCCTCCATGGCACCAAGCATAAGCCACTGGCGTAGAGGGAAGCAATTCCTCCCTGTCTCCTGGCTTTGTTATGCCTCATTTTGCAGGGTGTCTCCGACTGTCAGCTAGATGCTAGATCAGACAACGGACATGAGAGACAGCAGCGGAAAGCAAAAAAGCTTTAACCTGTGTTGAGAGGCTTGTCTTTTAGCTGCAGATAATTCCTCCTTGTTTTCCTCATTCTCCTGTTGCAGCAGTTCTGCAGCCCCAGGTCAGATCTGTAGACACAAAATCCTAACCTTCGTCATCAAGCACAGGCCTGAGCAAAAGCATTCTCTTGCCTTCTGAGGATAAAAATGTGTTTTGATCAGTGTTAATCTGAGCCAGGTTCAGAAACACTTCCCAAAAGATACAAGACTCTTCAATTTTATCAGCTATACTGAAATTCTCTTAACTTTTTCTTTTTGCTCATGTAGTTACTAATAAGATAGATTAGCTTTGTTTCCCTTTGGGGTAAGGTGCCAGCATCTCCTGAAAGCATTGTGAAATCATCGCATAGCTGAGTGCCTACTTAGTTTGCCGGAGGTCTCAAAAACATCCCCTGCTCTAAGCCAAGAATAAAGGATCTTAAAATGTGGGAAGTACTGCCTGAAATTCCCCAGTTTATGTACTGGTGTTGGGCTAGGTGACCAGAAAAACACGATGCTGGTCCCTGGGTTCATGCAGGTACACAGTAGTCCTTGATTAAAAAGAAGCAATGAATTACCAGGAAAACTATGAAGACTGTAGCCTGGTTTAGCACCTCCAGCTGTGTCCCATGCAATCCTGGTTACTCGATGTGGCTGCAAGTCTTCCCCATTAATGTGGATGTAGGATTATCTTTAAAGCTTCCTGTGGTTTGTGTATATATGCATACGTACGTGTGTGTGTGTGCCACTTTTTCCCAAACCTAGATTCCCAGAAGAGTAAGCATCTGAGGTTTAGTTTTATTACAACATTCTCTTCTCACTATCCCTCTGAACTTCATCAGGTAACCAGTTAGATTTAGTATTCACTTTTCTCTTCCATACAGATCTGTCATTGTTTCTTCAACATTTCCATCCCTCAGCATAAGTAGCAATGAATTATATCCTCTTAACTATAGGTAACCTTTTATACATAATTGAAAATCCTGGTCTGTCTTAAACTGTAGTCTGTCTGGATATTTAATTGGTCCTAGATTTTAAAGCCTATCTTCAACACTGGATATTTGATAGATCCCAAGAGTCTTGTTGCTGGCAATAAGAACTGTCTCTTTGCCTTGTATACACTCAGGCTTAAATAATATCTTTCTAACTGTTTTTTTCCTTTAATTTAACTTTGACTGAGGAAAAAGTCTGTAGCACAATTTGGAAAATAATTTCCTATCCTAATTTCTTATGGCCAGCCTCTTGCAGTTTACAGAATAGTGGTTGACCAACAGTTTGAATGTGTTAGAAATTCTGAATTAAATGAATAAAAAACAGAAATTAATACTGTGTTCCCAGCTGTTTCCTAGATTAATCTGGGAAAAAGTGTAATGTCAATATATTTTACAGTGGTTGTATGAGTCTATCTAAAACAGATCCTAGAGGATTAAAAGCATTATATAGATGCATTTCAGCCCTATTCAATATATTCATCAGTGACCTGGAGAAAGGGATAGAATGTACTCGGCAAGTTTGCTGATGATACCGAACTGGGAGGAGTGCCTGCCACGCCAGGAGGCTGTGCTGCCATCCAGCGTGACCTGGACAGGCTGGAGAGCTGGGCAGGGAGAAATCTAATGCAATTCAGTAAGGGCAGGTGTAAAGTACTGCATCTGGGGAAGAACAACCCCATGGATCAGGACAGGTTGGGGGCTGTTCTGTTGGAGGGCAGCTCTGGGGAAAATGACTTTGGAGTTCTAGTGGACAACAGGATGACCATGAGCCAACAGTGTGCCCTCGTGGCCAAGAAGGTCAGTGGCATCCTGGGATGCATTAAGAAGAGTGTGGCCAGCAGGTCGGGGGAAGTTGTCCTCCCCCTGTATTCTGTGCTGGTGAGGCCTCCCCTGGGGTACTGTGTCCAGTTCTGGGCTCCTCATCTCAAGAAGGACAAGGAGCTACTGGAGAGGGTCCAACGCAGGGCCACTGAGATGATGAAGGGCCTGGAGCACCTTCCACATGAGGAAAGGCTGAGAGAGCTGGGTCTGTTTAGCTTGAAGAAAGGGAGGCTGAGGGGGGATCTTATCAATGTTTATCAATATCTAAAGGGTGGGTGTCAGGAAGATGGGGCCGGGCTCTTCTCAGTGGTGTCCAGTGACAGGACTAGGGGCAATAACCACATAAACCAGAGCACAGAAGGTTCAACCTGAACATGAGGAAACCCTTCTTCACTGTGAAGGTGACAGAGCACTGGAACAGGCTGCCCAGAGAGGTGGTGGAGTCTCCTTCCCTGGAGACTTTCAAAAGCCACCTGGACTTGTTCCTGTGTGATGTACTCCAGGTGATCCTGCTCTGGCAGGGGGGTTGGACTGGATAGTCTCTAGAGGTCCCTTCCAACCCCTACCACTCCGTGTGTCTGTGTGTGCAAGTACTGATAACATTTCAGCAAAATTCTCCTACCTCAGGTACTATTTAGCTGTTCTAGACCTCTAATACAATCCTTGCCATAGTATTTCATTACTAAACACATATTCTCTATCAGTTTCCTTGCAAAAGCAAGCCAAATCCAAATTCTTCTGGACATCATTTCAGGATGCCTTTTCCAGATGTCATCGTCACATGCTCCTGATTTCTCCTATCAGCTGTCACAGGTGAGGGGGAAGTCTTTCTTGTCCTGAAGGCTTCTGCACACCTGGAAAATTGTATCAGAGGCCCCAGAGATTGGTTGGAACTAGATGATCTTTAAGGTCCCTTCCAACCCTAACCATTCTATGATTCTATAATTCTATGATTCTATGACTACCCTGAAGCATGGGGACTGCCCCAGCATCCTTAACACAGACGTAAATACTTGGGAGGGTGTATCAGGACTTCAGCCCTAGTGGCATCGGGTTTGTGCAGGGTGTCCTGGGCTGCCCCACAGAAGGGTGAGCCAGGTCTTGGCTTCTCTGCATGCTGCTGAGGTGTGGTCAGCCAAGGCCTGATTATCTGGAACATCTTCTTTCACAGCATCATCTGGTTTACTTTACTGTGCTAAGGACATTCTTCTTTTTTTCTATTTTTAGTACCGACGTGAGCATCAGTAGGGAGATTTTCCTATATGGAAGGATAAAGCTTATAGGTTCAACAAAAGTTAACACCAAATGCTGCACAAGACTCTCTAATATCTCCTTCTGTATGTTGTGATCTATTGAATGTCACCCCAGTAGTTGGCAAAAATCTCACAGACTCTAAGCTTTACATACTCCACAGAAAGGCGTGCTGTGGGTCACAGAGGGAGGCGCCTGAGATCTTCCAGCTACCCAGGACTGACAAGAGCAAGGATGGATTTGGAGAAAAGCCCTCATATCAAGTCCCAGGCTGTAAAGATGGGATCCCCTTCTAGTCCAGCCTCCCCAAAATACCCCTTCTCAGGCTTGACCTGGCCATCGCAGCTACCCAGATGAGCAGGTGGGTGCTCAGAGGGAGGCCCCTGCAAGCAGCAGCCCCTCCATTAGGGTCTTGTCTCAGGTGCGGCGGGATGAACAACAAACCACACTTCCTCTCAAAGGCACATCAAAAACCAAGGGACAAAAATATTTAAAGAAATCAAATATAGCCCAAGAGGAAAATTTCCTTATTTACCTTGCAGGTCAGCATCTGAACCCAAGCTTTCCAAAATTATTTCTGCCTGCGTGTGGAACTGTAAGCACCCGTGCCCCAAAAGGAGGGGGGAAACAGAAGGTCATGCATCCACAAGTCCCAAGGCCAGGAATAAATACCCCAGCCTACCTCTGCTGCTTCATAAAAAAATGAGAGCTAGGCATTTTAAAAATCAGTATTTTATCAGATGATCAATTTTAAACAGCAGCTTGAGCTTGAGGTAGTCATGTACAGGAAAAAAGGGAATTAATTTCTTTCTTTCTCCTCCATGTGCCACTCAGGAGTTGTTTCAAATAAGATTATTTTGTCATTCAAGTTTCAAGGTTAAGATTCGCTCCTATTTATGACTGCAACTCTAAAATCCTTCAAACCAGTAAACTATCACAGTAATTCCAGAAACAAAGGATGCATAATAAAAAAACTGAACTGAGAATTGAGAATCCTGTGGGCCACAAGCAGTGGAATATATTAACATTCACCTCTAAACGCTTTCCTTGGTTGCTTATATATTAAAAATATAATAATAAAAAAAAATCCTTGAAGCATCTATGAGATTGCGCGTTGGTCTCCTTTTGAGAAACACGAATTACTCTTTATATTTCTTTTCTGTGAGGGTTTGCAGCAGAACAAAGGCCCAGTAAACAGTGATGAATGGCTCTTCCTTCTCACTGGGGGAGCATCTTTGGAGAGCCCACATGCTAATCCTGCCCTTACCTGGCTGAAAGATAAATCGCGGGGTGAAATTCTCTGACTTTCAACCCTACCAACCTCCTCTGGCTGAATGAGCTACTTCTGTTCACATGTGAGTTGTTAAAGCATTTTGTTTTCCTCTTTCATTTTTTGCCTTTGAAGAGGGAGCAAATTGCAACTACCCATGCCTATTATTAAGACCTGAAGAGAAAATGTTTAAATTAA
Organism: Eurypyga helias; assembly: GCF_000690775.1. Taxonomy (NCBI): domain Eukaryota; kingdom Metazoa; phylum Chordata; class Aves; order Eurypygiformes; family Eurypygidae; genus Eurypyga; species Eurypyga helias. The sequence continues at coordinate 22,270 of NW_010227006.1, forward strand.
AGATTGTACAAACATTCAACAGCAGTGTAATAAGCTCCATTTGGGAGGCAATGTAGCAAGTTCTGTATTTTTTATTTGGTTCATTACTTAAAACTAAATAACAATTGCTGGTTTTATTGCTGTCATTTAACAATGCTGGGATTTTCTCTGTTGGTGTTGAAATATAGTATGATTTCAGGTTTTTTTCTCCTTGACATTTTAGTCTACTGGTTTAATATTGATCAGCAGATACATATTGTAATCCCTGCTTTCTGAAAGCTGTAACAAAGCAAGAAAACACAAAAAAATACCCTCTGGAGAAAGCCTAAGAACAGTGTTCTTTATTGTAAAATAAGGCTTACATCTGAGACTACTATATCCCTCAGGCTTTATCTCACTTGTTACCTTGAGTGAATTATTTAATGATGGGAGGCAAACCTTTGCTAAAAGGTAATATGATGATTACATAGTTAGACCAAAATTCTAGGAAACTATACTTATTATTTCTGAAAAGGACTGTAAAAGGAAGCGCCACCTTCCAAACCTGCTATTTTGAAATATGTTTTTAACAGAGCAGAGTAAAAGACCAATTTTATCATCCACCCATTCGTCTGTCTATACATTTCTGTCTGTCTGTTTACTTCTCAGAAGCTCATTTCTTTCTAGCCCTCAGAAAGAAAATAACATTTGTTCATTTAGAACACATGCCATGATCCCAAACATTTAAGCAGAGACACTGACAGAGATGTGGGACTACCTAGGCCTACGTTATGAAATTCAGTGCCTGGAATAGCCCCTCTTTCATGCGAAATGCTGCAGGTGACCCAAGGACAGTTTGTGCCCACAGAGACTCTCTGAGATCTCCAGATTCAGCAGCAATTTTATTACTTTCATGGATGTCATGTAGAAGGAAAAGTGAAACTTCAGCACAACCCAGGATAGCTATGGGACTGGGCCTGATGAAAATATTTCTGGATCTTTATTGCCTTTTTTTTGACTGGGAATGGGCAAGACACTAGGTGTGTGCGTCAAAGCTGGGGGATGCTTGGGTGCCACGCCCGGTGGGAGAGCAGGGAGGAGGGATGGCGTCAGGAGGTGAGAACTGGGTGCCCAGAAGTAGCACCCATTTAATGTCAATTACTTGACAGGAAGGAGATGGCTTTTTTGGGCTTGTTCGGCCAGAAGTCAGAATTCCTGAAACTTTGCAACTTTGGGCAAATAGTCTAGAAGGCTCGTGAGGTGCCTCTTGCTATTTTTATCTGCTTGTCAAAATCTCACTGCTGGTCATACCAGAAATCTTGTGTAAGAGACAAAATCAGTTTGTTTTTCCAAAACATTTTTTCAAATACAGCACTACCAAGATTTCTTGGAACACGTTCCCTTCTGGAATCCTTGAATGGAAAGCACCCTAGAAAGCACTGTTTGATGCAGTACAAGACACTCTGGTTTATGAACTACTGTGTGATTTAATTTGAGGTAGAGAGGGAATGCATGAACAATGGCTATAAGTAAGAACTTGTTCTAGTTAAAAGGAAGGCAGGGTGAAAGACCTAGTGCTCCTCTTCCCTGGGAGCAGCAAAGTCATTCCTTGAAGGACTTCTCTGGACTGTAAATCACTTCATAAATGCAAAATGCCTCAGCACAGTCCCAGAACAGAACAATCCTTGCTGTGAGGAGCTATCAACTTGCTTTGCAAAGAAGAACTTGACATCTGAGATAGTCTATAAACACCAAGAAGAACAAGCTGGGAGTGCAACCAAAAGCACAAACCCATTCCTGAGGAGTACAGATGGGGCCTACAGAAATATCAAACCAGAAGGATTGAATAAGTAAATCACTCCCCTCTCTCACTCTCCCCCTATAGCTGTCTCTCTTTTTAACAATCCTGAGCTTCAGAAATGCTAGCTTTTTTAATCTGTAAAACCATCTGTGTAGCTTTTCTCAGTGGTATCCTTTCACTTACATCCTGTGTCATTGGTGTGTCTGTCTCTCTTGATGTTGATAATGTTGTTGGCAGCTTCTCTTGAAGTTTCCTATGAGCATACTTTGAATGACAAAGAGGTGTGGGGGGAAGGACGAGCAATGCAAAGCAAGTACAGAGCTGATTTTTATAGCTTTGTTGCATACAGAATAGATTCAGTTCTGTCTTGGTCCATTTTCCTTCAGCAGCAAAATTTTTAAATCCCAGAATATTTTGCAAGAGCGGGCGCCTTCCCCCAGGCACGTCCCCTCTGCCCGGCAGCAGGCTCCTCAGGGAGGACCTCCAAGCGCTGCAGACGTCTGCCTATTGCGATACCATTGTCGGTTGCGCCATTATTTGACAAGTGTGTCTCCAGGATGCTTTCACAAGCTTCGTAAGAAGAGGGCCCTTTGACCAGCCACCTGAGACAGGGGATGCTCTTCAAATCAGGGTGGGTTTTTTCAAATAACAAATTAACTGTTTAGTTCTCATGTAATCCTGACATTTAAACAATACTGCCGGAGCTGCCCCTCTGTGTGCCAAGCCTTTTTTTTTTTTGCACAGAGTAGGTGCCCCAAAGCCACTTAACTGCAGCCCAAAGTCTAACGGGACTAAAATCCCTTTATTTCCTCCCACCCTGACAGAAATCATACTAGCACTTTTCCTTGAAAATCACTCATTTTTCTGTTTATATCCCTCTGGTGCAGAAACTGTGCTGGTTGTATGAGGAGTGGTTAATTCCACAGTTAACCTCTCTTGCTCTTTCTGCTACTGCAGAGGAGACGGCCTCAAGATCAGGAGGCCAGGGAATAGGATGGTGAAGCAGCTATCAGCTTTAAAAATGTATTCAGTTCTGTTCTGTTCTCTTCATGCCATGATATTTCCGTGCCATCCAGTCTGTGTCATCAGCCCGAGACTTAACTCTTCCTGATCAATCTCCCTTTAGCCCTTAGCAAAATCAGCATGTCAGAAAACTGCCATCAGTCCAGCAGCCGTGTCAGGGCCGGGCAGCCTCTTCCAGAGAGAGGTGATCAAGCGGGAATAGTGAAGCTGTCCAGAAGAATAGCTGTGCATCTTTAGCACTGATAATCCCCATTTCAAAGGATAATAGAGGACAAGACCCCTTGGCCATCTCTCATCCCAGAACTGGGAGGTCTGTGCATCCCTGGAGCAGGGCTGGGCTGCCTGGAGCACTGGCTACAGAGAGGCAGCAACAGCAGGTGTCCTGCCCAGCACCCAGCTCGCAGGCAGCCCCTCCACTTACCCGCCCGTCCCTGCAGCACCGGACACTAGGACAGATGTTCACTGCTGGGCGAGGATGTCGCTTCAAGCCCATCTCCTTACTGCTTCTAGCACGTGTGGAGTGTGTCTTACTGTGTCTCAGTCTGCATTTTCCCTGCCAAGAAACAGACACTTTGAGGAAATAATAAACTAACATCTTTCTGTGTCTTCAAGTGGCTACGTGCAGATGAAAACACAGACAGGCAAGAAAAGGTTTGGCCAGTGTTTTCTTTGTCTTGGGTATCTCCCTGTGTCCTGCAACATTCATGCTGGCTGTAAGGAGTCTGGGGCTGGATGGATAAGCAGAAGGACTCCTCGCTTGCCCTCCATCTCTATGTGTCTCTCTCCATTTTTCCCCCAGGATTTATAATAAACTTGGGAAACTCTCTCTACCTCATTGGCTAGGAAACAAGATTATTCTCATGGGAATAACTTAACTTTGAGTTCCTCAAACTCAGCAACCCAGGGAAGTGAAGTTTGTCTTTCAACAACAGGGACTCACAGAGGATTTTCCCAGTCCTACTCTGCAATCGCAGAAACTTGGAAAGTCACTCAGGAAGTGACTTGGGTGTCCTCATCCATCCCCCTGCATAGCTGCTGGTGGCCAAGAGCATGAAGGAAAGGAGGATCTCTGTGAAGTGCCTACAATACACAGAGAAAGGCACTTTGCTTGTCCCACATATCCACAAATACAGGAAGCTCAGGAACTCGTCTCCAATGAACAGCAATAGCACGGCCGAAGGTTATTCAAAGATGCTGCACTGTCCTGAAGAATACCACATAGATGTGTCTCCTTGATGGACAATTGCACGTTAGCCTACACCACGGCAGGCAGACTGGTGGGATGTATTGCAAACATCTGTGCATTGCCAGATGATCTACAAATGAGATGGGCAAGAGTTTTGACAGATGAACAATTCTACTATATAGAATCATAGAATCAAATCACTGGGTTGGAAAAGACCTTAGAGATCACCCAGTCCAACCGTATCTGTCCGCCACTAAACCATATCTCTCAGCACCTCATCCACCTGTCTCTTAAACACATCCAGGGATGGTGACTCCACCACCTCCCTGGGCAGCCTGTTCCAGTGTGTGATAACCCTTTCGGTGAAGAACTCCTTCCTTACATCCAATCTAAACCTCCCCTGGCGCAGCTTGAGTCCATTCCCCCTCGTCCGATCATCTGTCATTAGGGAGAAGAGACCAACACTCACTTCTCCACAACCTCCTTTCAGGTAGTTGTAGGCAGTGATCAGGTCTCCTCTCAGCCTCCTCTTCTCAAGGCTAAACAAGCCCAGTTCCCTCAGTCGCTACTCATAAGACATATTCTCCAGACCCTTCACCAGTTTTGCCATATAGCAGGGCAATTTCCAAGGGTAATAAGAATCTGGTCTTCTTCCCTAAAGAATTCTAAAAACAGGCAGCTACTCCTCATCTTTGCATGTCCCAAAGTAAGGAAAAAAATAAAGAAGGTAATTAAAATGATTCCACGGTGATCCTCAGTTGTTCTCTAAGGCAATGGATGCCATTTTCCTATGCCCTAACATTTAGGAATGTCTGAAATACAGTGCTATTCTTTGTCCTCAACTGGAGCGATCCATACACTTAGCAACTTGCTTCCTAAGAAATCTTATCCAAACAGAATAGTTTAAAGTTGTAATTATTGCACACAGGGGCTGACATTCTGTGCCCACAGTATCCCATAATTGGAACAAACCCTTTTTTTCTAAACCAAGGAACAAAACCGAGGCCCCAAGACTTTGCTGTCCTGGCATATTTAGAGTCCTTGCAACCCTCCACTGTCAGAAGTCCGTGGCCTTTTGCCTTGCTTCCCATTCACCCCCACAGTCTAGGTTTTTGCAGTGAAAAGACCCAGCTCTCCTCACAGACATCACAGAGTGCAGAAATTCAACCCTCAAGTTGCTTTCGCACCATGTCTTCAAACACCTGTCTGATCTTTCCTGACAATGCCCTTGTTACACGTCTCCAGTTGTGTAGTTATCAGCCATGTATTTAAGTGGAACACGCTGGTTTAAATCCAGCTTCTGCCTGCATGCCTGCCATTGTACTTCAGCAACTAATTGTGAGCACAAATGCTGTTGCTCAGCAGTTAGCAAAACTGATTGCACCAGCACAAATCCATTTTAAAATTCATTAAAAATCAGGATCATTAATGTGTTGCATATTTTTTGCACAGCCTGGAAACCTGCTGGCACAATGTTGTGCTGGGCAAAACAAACCCCGTTCAACAGCTCCTGTGACTTTTCTGACTGGTCCTTCCCTCCCCCCTGCAAAACTGTGCTCCTAGCTCTGACGTGATGTCCCTCAACAAGAAGAGCAGCTGAGAGATCTCATATTTGTGGATGCAGAAGGGAGGGAGATATTTGCAGTTGGTTCCTGACAATGATTTCAGCAATATTTTTCTGGCAATAATTTGTCTAGTCGAAAAAAGCTGAAAAATGAAAACGGAGAAAAGCAAAAGCCTCTGGCCTGCCCGTCTGTAGATAAGCAGCAAAACTTGTCCTGGTTTCAGCAGCTCAAACTTACCCTAATATTGCTGACTGTGGGATACAGGAGCTCTTCCACTAACAGAGTCCGAACTCGGAGAACTTGCTTCCCCAAAATCGTATTTTATCTGCTAAATTTAAATTCCTCACATTTGAAAGAATTTCTCCAGCTTAATGTGACATCGTGTGTTACTCCCACAAAGCTGATAAATCCAGCTAGTTCCCTTCTTCTGTGGAGCAGGATGGAGGCACATGGACAATGAAATTCAAGGAAGTAGGGTAGGGCTGTGGGTTTCCAAAAACTATGTTGTACTCCTTTGCTTAATGATAACCTGAGAAATGAGCCAGGTGTTACATGTCACAGCAGAGGGTAAATTCCCTGTTCTTCAGGCAAGTAACCAAAAATGAAAAAAGGCAATGGAGACACGTGCCTTGGGCACAGTACAGCAACGGCCTCAGAAGCAGGGGACAGAATTAAGCACAGGTCAGAGGCCATAGTTTAAAATAGCTCTGGCCCATCTACTCATCATCCTCATTTTGAGCTTTCCAGAAGCCAGAGGGACTTGGCTGGGATGCCCTGGTGACACCCCAGCGTGACTCCCGCCACTCTGGAAGCTGCCAAGCACTGCAGCCCCATGACACCACATCCAACCCAGACGCCTCATCCCGGAGCAACCTGCATCCACCACAGTCTGGTCACCTCAGGAGCAATGCCAGCCACTTCGCTGAACAAAACCTGGCTCCTCGAACCCAGCCGGGCTCATGTGGACGGGCGGTGGCAGGCGCCACGCAAACTCACGGATGACCGTAAAGGAGCTGTTGGGAACTCAGTGCACCCAAAGTCCAAAGAAGCTTTTGAGGTCACTGCCTGTGGCCAGAGTGCTGCTGACAGGCTTATCAGACAATAAACTGTGTGAGGGGCAACAACTGTTATCATTCTGCAAAAATAAGGCTCCTAAAAAGCAATGATCACGCTAGGAAGATGCGCAGAGGTGTTGTGTCAGGATCTGACCTTTCTACCTTGTGTTTGCAGACATATTGCTCACCATCTTCAGACCCAAGGGTCTAGTCTGCTTTCTTAACTCCTAATTCCCTAACCTACATACAGCTCATTGAATATTTGAGATCCCCTATCAGAATTTAGTGGTGGTGTCCTACCGATGTCTAAACATTGCTGTGACTTGTACATGTCCATCTGCAGGAGATAAAAGCATACAGGCACTTAGAAGTGAGAGACACTTGGATTTGAGAGCATCTCAACAGTTCTCTGCATTGAAATCTCAGAGCTGCAATCCAAACTAAGGTTTTAAAATACCGAACAACTTTATTATTCTTCAGCTTGTTTCATTAGCAGGGAAATGCAAGTTCTTGCATGTAGAGTTACTGATAACAAAAGCTGGCTAGTGCCGAATGCCCCGCTGAATTCACAGTGGGGCTTGTAGAAGGGGATTGTATAGCAACAAATGCCAACTGCTTAATGTCTCACTGAATTATAGATTTTTGGAAGACTGTTTAATAAGAGGGAAAACAGTTAAGATGATTCCCACCAAATTTTACATGTGTATAAGAAGCATGGGACTGACATTGACAACATATCTCAGAAGGATTAAATTATTGTTTCACACTCCTTGTAAATTTGAGCCCGTACTGATACATGCATTACCCCCACTTGGATTATGTATAAAGATATAATTAATATACAAAACACCTGGCACATGACTTTTTTTAAAGGCCTAACACCTTTTTTTTCAATAGGTAAATGATTGGGTTTTTTCCTCCAGGTCTCATGATTTTTCCTCCAAAGGTGTTACCACATTTCCAAAAGAAGGATGACTGCAGCTTCGTTTTGTGTTTCGGTTGTTTGTAAGATTCTCTGTTTACCATTTAAATTCAATTAATTTGAATTAGGCCACACCATGAAGCTTTAAAGAATTCTGCATTGGTGAAACATGAGGAGGTCCTAGTTCGTTCAGGATCCCATCCATCATGAGTGGGAGTCACCTTCTACACAGTAGGTATGCTCAGCACGGTGCACAATTAATGCCATGGTATTCTTCTGGATTTATTCAGCATTGCCTTCTGATGGGTTTTGCTCTCAGTGGCTGAAAACTTACACCAATTTTATACAAACTCCTGCCGCTTCCATCCGCTCAGGATTAAAGTGAACTGCCTGCAAGATTAAGCTCTACAGAAAAGAACAAGTGAAATAAATGAGAGGGCATCCAGCATCCTGCTAATTATTGTGCTTGTGTATGCGCACACAGTCGGTGTGTGGGTGCTTACATGGGTGCATATGCCTTCTTATTAGCAGCAAGGCCACTACAAGAGCTACTCTGTAGTAAAGTCATCCAGGATTTCCCTGCTTCATCTGCTAACAATTTTCCTAGGTTTTAACCTGTTGAGCTGAAGTATTCTAGGTGGATTTTCCTGCAGGTTATATACTTAGGGAAATATACAACTCCAGATTGTTCTTTCTTTTTTTTTTTTCCTAAGAACAAGTTTAAGGAAAAATGTATACCCTGGCCTTGTCTTCTTGAAAGGTTAATGCGTCATTTGTTACTCCTGTGCAAACCATCCTGAATTTGCCCATGTTACACATCTTCCTAAGATCACCATCCAAGCAGGCTTAGCACAGGAAAGCAGTTAAATTCCTCAATGAGCCTGTGCTTTCTGGGCCCAATCCCTACTGGGGTGCCTTGGCATGTCCCAGCAGCTGATTCCCAGGGCTGCTGCTGCTCAGCTGGGAACAGTGACTGGGGCTGGCCGCAGAGCCCCCACTTGGCTCCCTCTCAGTGGCACTAGGACAAAACTGCCCTCTTCAGATGGAAGAGAGGGTGGGGAGCTGGGGAACTGCCTGCCTACGGAGCATTTGCCATGAAGGGGATGAGCAGACGAGGCTGTGTCTGTCCATGGCACGTTTGCCTCAACGAGCCAGGGAGGTGCTCTGGGCTCCATCGCCTCCCCGTCAGCAAATAGCTGTGACGGCCGCTCGCAAGGCTGTTAGCACTGCTACACAAAAAGGCTATTGCTAACGCTATCGGCTTTCCACAAGGGTAATTAGCAGAGATCTTTGGTGTCTGAAATTAGGGGAACCTCTGGACTTTAATCTTCCTGCGTCTTTTCGTTCCACCTGAAAAATGAAGATAACAATGTCCCCTCAACTCAGAGAGGGAAAACAGGATTCACTGTTATTCGCGAGCCACCTGGAAACAATAGCAGTGACTGCCACCAAAACGCTGCTCATGAAATTAATAATTATGTATCCAGAACACAGCTTGAATAGAGTGCAATAGCCGAGACATGGGGCCACGTGCTGAACTATGAAGATAAAACAGAATATTGAAAAGCTGCCCAGCAAGTGATCCTAATCCATCCCAGGCACCTGTAGGTAAAAACCATGTAGCCATATAATCAGGCACTCATCCTAATTTAAAAACAGAACAGAATTCAATTAAATGGGCACAGGAAAACTTGGTTCTGACATTTCCTAAGTTTTAAGGGCTTGATTTTGTAAACAATCATATCCTTTCAACATGTATTTTTGTAGATGATATATGTCTTGTAGTGTGTATACATACAGGTATGTATGCACACTTACTTCCTTGATTTGGCTTTCACCTCATTCTGGAAAAAAAAATATTGCCCACAAGTTATTTCTAGAAAGAAGAAAGTGGAAGTGGAAGTGGAAGTGGAAGTGGAAGTGGAAGTGGAAGGGGGAGGGGGAGGGGAAAAGGGAGAAAAGAAAAGAAAAGAAAAGAAAAGAAAAGAAAAGAAAAGAAAAGAAAAGAAAAGAAAAGAAAAGAAAAGAAAAGAAAAGAAAAGAAAAGAAAAGAAAAGAAAAGAAAAGAAAAGAAAAGAAAAGAAAAGAAAAGAAAAGAAAAGAAAAGAAAAGAAAAGAAAAGAAAAGAAAAGAAAAGAAAAGAAAAGAAAAGAAAAGAAAAGAAAAGAAAAGAAAAGAAAAGAAAAGAAAAGAAAAGAAAAGAAAAGAAAAGAAAAGAAAAGAAAAGAAAAGAAAAGAAAAGAAAAGAAAAGAAAAGAAAAGAAAAGAAAAGAAAAGAAAAGAAAAGAGAAAAGGAGGGCACTACTCGACCTATTAAAGTGAACAGTACAGCTAGTGATCTCCAGTGTTTTAAACAAAGTAAGGGATTAACAAGAGTGCTCATTTGCATGTTCAGCCTACTTCCAAAGCCAGACATATTACGTGCCTGGGCATATACTTACGAACCTGATTATCATAGCAATCTCAAAATCTTGATCACACACTAAATTGGTGCAACTATCATGAATATCCTTGGGTGTGCAGTTGCTTATGCCAGTAATTTCAAAGTTCAGCACATCTTTAATTTCAGTACATTGAAGACCACCGGGACAATCATTTTCAGCTGTAGAGACAATTCATCCTGTGCAACTGAAACCATCACAATAGATTGTATTTGCAGCCTTCCTAAAAATTCCCCAAATTGGGGTGCTTATTTTAGCTACTTGGAAAATCAGTCTAGGGAGAAATTCAGCTCGGCTCTGGGTTTTGCTGCAGGGCAGCAGTGGCAGATTAGCCATCTGCATCAGAAAATTGCCAGCTATTGTAGCTAAGGCAGCAGTAACATGAAGGGGGACAGCTTGAAGGAAGAGTCCAAGTGTGCCTGCAGGGATCCTGAAATACGTAGCTGCACTGACTAAAAATCAGTAAAGCATTGGCTATTCACAGTCACTGCCACAGCGGCTTTGCTGGGTTTCACAAGTTGCAGAGGAGGGATTTATTCTTGATTTGAACCCACTTCTGTCAACGCTGCAGAATCCTGGTTAACATGCTGCTAAACATGTCATTAGTGACCACTCAAACACTATGGTGACATCCTGGCTCTGCTGTCCATCATGTATTTGTGGAAGAGGACACCTACAGACATCAGCCTGGAGAAGAGAAGGCTCTGGGGAGACCTTATGGTACCTTCCAGTACCTGAAGGGGCCCACAAGAAAACAGGGGGAGGGCTGGGGGTGGTGCGGGGGCAGAGTTTTAAAAGGGCTTGTAGTGACAGGACAAGAGATAATTGTTTAAATTGAAAGAGGGCAGATCTAGATTTCGTATCAGGAAAAAGCTCTTCCCGGGGAGGGTGGGGAGGCACTGGAACAGGTTGCCCAGAGAAGCTGTGGCTTCTCCATCCCTGGAAGTGTTCAAGGCCAGGCTGGATGAGGCTTTGAGCAACCTGGTCTAGTGGAAGGTGTCCCTGCCCATGGCAGGGGGTTCGGACCTAGTTGGTCTGTAAGGCCCCTTCCAACCCAAACCATTCTGTGATTCTATGATACACCAACCTAAAGTACCACACCTGTGGGAACTGAGAAAATACCACCCGAACACAATTTTTTCCTTGCCAGAATTCTCTAACTGGTCACAAATGAATGTTATTAATAAAAATGGTCCAAAGTAAAAATTCAAAGTCATTATTTTGAACACTGTAATGATTTAGGACTACTAAGCAATTTGCACAAGTTAATTGGAGGCAGTAAATTAAATAGAGTTTTCTATTACTGAATCAAGACAAGCCTTTTGGTCAGGAAGAATTCACAAATACCTGTACCAAACACATGCTTGCATAGACATATCTAGCACTTGAAGCAGAATTGACATGCCAGTGTTATACGTACTGAAAATTACTGCCTAGGTAGGTTTGCCGAAGTTTCCCACTGAAACTGATGACGATCCTATAATCCAAATATGTTTGCATTAAATCCTAAAGCCACCTTCATTATTGGAAAGAGAAGAAATCCTTCCTTTTCTTTTGGACAGGAATTAAAGCTTACCTTGTAAACACCAGTGAGGATTTATTACCTAAATGAGTTCCTGTGGTGAACTTCTCAGTGACCTGCCTGTCAATACTAATGAAATCAACCCATCCTTCTTGTTTTGAGTAGTGGCTTTAAATTCCTAATTGAGTCCTTACGGCCATGTACCATGCCTGACCAGTCAAAGCCCCTATCTCTAATGAGTTTAGAACATCTCAAAATTTGAAAAAAGGGTACAACAGCTGCCTCAGAACTTGGTGAAGGTAATAAACTTGAAAAAAAATTCTAAAATAAGTCTGTTTAGTTTATCTGCTTGAAACAATTCTTGATATTCCTAGCATGAATGTCAGAGATATTTCAAATGTAAAATATAGACAATTCATTGCAAGCTTACTTATCAGAAAACTAATACTCCATGCTAAAGCAATGGAGCAATTTTTACATCTGAGTAATAAAAGTGGGCAGTGGGAACACTTACAGATCAAGAACATTTTGTTAAGCAGCTGTCTTTTCATTAAGGTAGAGATTACACTAGATTCTGGCTTCACTTACTATACCTAAGTATAAATGTAATGTGAGGGTACCCCATCACAGTTATTTGGGCCTACAATTAACACCCCCTCGAGCGAAGGATTTATATATCAGAAGAAAATGAAGACTCTACTGGTGATGTAGGTCATTTGAAATACAATTAATTTTTCGAGCTGCCAAAGTCCTTATTCAATATGTTGCTCTTACAAAGGCGCGTATAAAGTGAGTTAGAGAAAGAAAAGGAGGGCTGTATTCACATCCAGACTTCTAACTATTATCATTTAAAAGGGCCATGAGGTACCTGTAGGTACAACGCATTCTTTTTCTACCAGTGCATTTAGCGGTTTATTCATCTTGGAGAGAGTTTATTTGTTATTTTGCAGGCTGGACTGCGCTGGAACTTTGCGGGTTGCTGTTCTGAGTGGAGTTTGATTTCCTGCTGTCTCTCTTCATCACCTCTCTCCTTTTGTAGATTCTCCTGCCATTCTCCCGCTTGTATCTCTGAACAGTGGGCATGCTTTTCATTTTAAAAATTACTCCTACTGTGAGCTCACTTAACAGGATTGAACATTCGTGATTTTCCTCTTCAGCAGGTCTTTCCGCTTTTGAAGAAAGAGTTCAGGGCTAGCCACTGTGTTCTGGCCATTGCTGCTTCCCTCCAAAATGAACTTCATTTACACCTTTTTCCCCTGCTGCCTCCTTGTCTCATCTGTTTTGAGAAGTGCCGATGTTTCTGGTAGGCTGCACAGGCAGATACCTGTTTTGCCATTTTATCTTGACTCTTTACCCAAGAGACTCACCATTCGTGGCAAACATCTGCTGGGCTTGGTAGCCAGCAGCACTGGGATGTCACTTCAGAGGTCTGGTGCAGTGGAGTCTTTTCAGGCTTAGGACTCTCTTGGAGACAATGATGGAAGTAGTTTTGAGTTTTCTCACTGCAGCACCTGGGTGCTCCCTCTGTGAGGGAGCCGGTTTCTGACAACGCCTGTAGTGGCACTTCTTGCCAGATGCCGCATGGTAGCCCTGCTGTACAAATGTACTTTGGTGCCCTAAAAAATCATGCGTTACTAGTCTTAAGAAACAGTATCACTCCTCAAATGACAGTTGGTGGTCATTCCCGATCGCATTGTATCAGGCTGTGATAGCTGGCAATGTGGCTAATGTTTGCTCTACCTACTGCACTACCACGTTGAATACACCGTGCTGGTGGTAACTACAGCCCGGTAAAGCACCTTAGTCCTCTGTGACTAACTTTTATTCTGCTCTTTTGGTCATTTTGAATCCATTATAGAGTCCAGCACGTTCTTTAGTCAATGCTCAGTTGTCCCCCTCAGCCTAACATGCCTATACAGGATGAAGTTTTTGCTGTACTGCATCACTTGAAAGCAATATTGTAGCCTTAGAGCAGAGATATTACCCTTTCACCCCACCTTTTACTTCCTGGAAGGCAGTAGTTCCATGGGACTATTACAGTGTTCTTTAAAATGCAGAAATGTGGGTTTCATTTCGTATCTTTCAGAGTCAGGAACATGCTCCCAGGAAAGCAGAGGTCTCACAGGCAGTCCAGTGCACAGGAATAACTGTGATTAGGCAAGTTTCAGCCCTGGGTATGGGGAGCTCTGAATTGTTATGCCCAAGTCCTGAATAGGAAAGGGAAATTACAGGAGCGTTATGCCAAGTAGAACAATTCTCTTAACTAACCTCCTACTGTACCTGTGCATTTCCCTTTTTTTATGAAACAGAAAGCTTTTCTAGCAATTAGGAAGGTGAAGAAAAATTAGAACGTGGAAGATGAAGGATAACAGAAGAAATGTGAAATAATAGTTTATCATCCCCTTTCATCCTCATGGAGTGATGTTGCCTCGTGATGAAGGCGAGGGATGGTTATTGCCCTAGTTTGCATGAATGTAGGTGGAATAGCATGGATAAAGCCCTCTTTCACAGCCGCAGAGAGGCATGAGTTCAGGGTTTCCTGAACCATGATTAGACAGCACCTTTCCTAAATAATGTTCTTTAGGGGAAGAGAGCTGTCAGCTACATTATCAAGTATCACACATACAGTGGAAAGAAATAAACTGGGAACTGTGAATTATATGTTACTTGTCACCTCCAAGCCGCATGTTCAGGCAGTTCTTCGGCTTATCCATTGGTTTCTGAAAGGTCAAAATTAAGCTGGATGTTTGCACCCCTTTACAGTAATATTACAAATTTTGGTGTGATTTAAGGGGATCTAGCCTTGCTCTCTGCAGGCTTAGGATGCAAAATTACAATATCTTGTCTTTTATCTGCCAATTACATTAAAAGTAACATTGGTGTAGCAGCACTCTGAAACCTTCTACCAGAAGGTCTTGGGACTACAGGCTCAGTTATCATGCTTTTACATTACCCAGGAGAACATAACTCCAAATGCAGAGGTGTGAGTTGTATTAGGGACAAGATCAGAAGAAGAAAAGCCTCTACTTTTTATTGCATTCTCAGCTGCTGACTTTGAGCAGCACCCACGCTAAGGGATCGCTCCCTGAGGCTCCATGGTGTGTGGGAGCAAGAAAGATGTCTGAGAATACACACTTCAGAGAAATAGCAAGGAGGGGTTTGGGACTGCAGATATAATGAGCTGAACTTGCCTTTGTTACACCAGTACAACTTCCTCGGATCTCAACATGTTGCACAAGTGTAACAGGAAGCTGAGCATTGCACTTTGCACGTTAGCACTGAAATTTGTTGCTCCAAAAGGAACCCGTGGGAAGTGATGATTAGACAAGGTATAAAGCTTATTTTGAAAAGAGAGGGATTTTTGAAAGCTAGGCTAGAGGTTACGACAAATGAGAGTGGTATTGAGACTCAATAGCTATAGAGAGATAAAGAAAAGCTGAAGATGTGATAAAAGAGAGAGATGTACAGTAGAAAGCTGACTCCTAGCATAGTGCCGCATGAGGAGGCTAAGAATACTTTACTACACAATTAAAGTTACGAAGGATAAGGCAAAAGGAGCCTTAGTGTGCTTCAAGTCAAAGCTAAAAATGGTGTCCATGATCACAAATTATACAAGTCTGTGGAAATAAGTTTTAGTGAAAATTTTTAATAGGTCTGCTCTGGAGCATTCTGCTAAAATAAGCACAGAAAAATCAGGTTGTCCTGTTGGTTTTTTTTTTTTTTCTGAGTTGCTCTTGTCTTTTTACAGAAAAGTACTCCTCATCCTGCCTCAAATTGTTATTGTCTGTCATTGGCCACTGCCATTTAAATACAGCGTATTTCTCTTAAGTGCTTTTTGTTCCCAGAGCACCTTGAACCTAAAAGAAATGGAGGCCTTTAGAAAGCTAATGGAAGTTTCAGGTTCTCAACACCTGAGAAGAGAAAGCTCTGGTTTTCTAGTTTCTCTCCACTCCCTTTCAAGCTATCTTTAATAAAAACATAATGTTGAATTGTTCACACTAATGTACACATACAGCACCCCAGTTCAGCCATGATTCTCATCTTTTGTTTCTGATGTTTGTGATACAGCCCTTCATTTCTGTTTCAGAAAGCTGAGAGGCAAGAGTGAGACTTTCTGTAACAACACAGAAAAGACAGGAATGTTAAAAGCTGTACAACAGATTCAAAATAGAGTCACCTGATGCCTGTTCCATTCCTGGATTTATGCTGAAATACGGGGGAGAGTGCCAATGCTTTTGTTGAATGCATAAAATCTGTGAGGCTGTCTGTCAGGTGGGAATCAGTCAGGAAGCCTGGAGCAAGGATACCCATAATTATGCCGTCAAAAGACTTGCAATAAGCAGCAGAATATTTCATTTGCCGTCAATCCTACAAAAAGTCTTTTATAACATCTGTGTCAGCAGATTCCAGGTCCCAAGAGGTGCCACTTTTTGAAAGCAGCAGAGAACTCAGTAAGGGTGTGTGGCATGTTTGCCAAGTGCATTCAGTGGAAAACCTCACTGGTTTAATGAAGTTATAGGTGGCAGAGAACATCTCAGTTATGCCTGTGTTTGAGGGACTGCTTCTCAAGGTGAGTTGGACTTTCATGCTGATTGATGCTCACTTAATTTCCATTGTTAGTGACTCCTGTTACCCATTGCTTGTGCTTCAGTAGCAGCTAAACCCTTTGGTCAGCCCCCTCTCACCCCAGTGCTTTTCAGCGTGCAAACACCTAGGAAAAGTCATGTCCCGGCTGACACAAAGCCTGGGAAGGATGTGCTAGTGGGACACTGCACCACACAGTCTTTTCCCCCAGCTAGCAGAAACTCAGGCCAAAAGCTTCACGCAGGGATACTGTCAGTATTGACCAGCTAAGGCCATTCCTGTGAGCTGCAGCACCATGACATACCTACCTCACCTAGGGGTGCAAGCCAGCTTGCCTCTGACAAGTGTGCAACCCTCTGTACATAGCATTCTTCTGCACATCCAGTTCAGGAACTAGCCCAAAGGAAGCCAGGCCTGCTGAGCTGCTTTACCAGACTGGAGAACTCTAACATGGCCCCCGTGAAACCACCAGAAAGCCCAGTTACCAATGCTATTCCCAGGAACATTGGTTTTGGCACAGAAGACAGTTTGTTGTCCCTTCTCTGCCTGATATTGCAAGGCGCATCCATACAGTAAATAGGGATTGCTCCTCTGACCCTGAGGTCCACTGGCATAGCATCATTCTCATCTGTATGGCTAAACTCCTTCTCAAACCAGGGGGCCACATCCTGCCTGCAGTCACGCGGGTCCTTAGCCTGTGCTAACCCCCAGGCTGTGCCTGAAGCCTGGGAAAGGTGTTAACTGGCACAGGCCAAAACCATGCCAGGGACCTTGCTACGCAACTTCCAGTATGGATGATCCCAGACCAACACACAGACCCATGCCCTGGCCTGGCACGCTGGTGCAGACAAAGCCATATAATGCCACTTTGTGACCCTTCTGGCTCTGCTGTGCTCGAACATGACAGCAGCTTAACAGTCTGAATTTTTCATTGTGGTGACTGTAAATCAAAGCATCCCACCTGATCTCAAAGAAATTGAAAAGAAGTTGGAAAACGCAGCTTACCGTTTGTATTCAGAGTACTCATATCTCTCTCATTTCTCCTGCCTTGATAAATCACTCTGAGGTCAATAGTATCTAATTCAGTTAAATTGTGTCATAAAACGTTTCTTATGACAATTTGTAGTTACAATGCAATTATCTTAATTTTGTCTCTGATGAATGTCTTTCATCGATCAAGGTTTTGATCGACTGTATCTGTGCATAAAGAAAAAAAAAAACATGGCCATACCTTGCTGAAGCTTTTTTCACTGGCTGTTTCATATGGTGCCTGCTCACCGGAGCTCTGTAAGTGATATGTGAAGCAAAAGATTCTGCTTGTCAGCCTGCTTCACAGATCCACTGAAAATAAACACATCAGACGCTGAGCTGAGCTAATGGCACACTTGTTTCTGGTTGCTCATTTTTGTTTTGGGTTAATGTCATGCCCTTGCATGTACCATCTGGAGAGGGAAAAGAAAGATTTAATCAAAAATAAAAATAGCTGATTTCGATTTAAGTTTTGCTTTTGTGCTATGAAGTGCAGGAAGGGAAAATGAAAGGGTGTCATTTGCTGTGACCATTGAATAGAATAAGAGCTGTGAATGCCAGCAGGTCTGCTTCTCACCTATGAATCCAGCATTTCATTTGTTTGGGGGAAAAAGCTTCACACACCTTTCCACTGAACCTCAGCAGTGCTTCTCAGTATAAACAATAGCTCATATTGTTGAGGAGGCTTATCGAGAAAGTTATGTCAGTAATGATGGGGATTTTCAGCTGGCGTTCCCCAGGATTTGTGAAGCATTTGCTGCCCATAAGTGTGCTGATAAGCTGCTCGCTGATTAGAATATTCTATCCGCAGTGCAACTGGGCTCTCATTTCTCTGACGTCTTCTCTGTGTCTTAAAAATACCACTAGCACATCAACAGCTTATCACAAGAAGCTATACGAATCTGAAACATGATTCTTGCGCAAGATCGCTCAGGTTAGGTGTCAGCATAGAGGGAAAAAACAAGGTACTAGCAAGAGGTGAACGTAACAAGCGTATCTCGTAATCTTTCAGTGTTATAGCTCTCATTATCTCATTCCCATGTTTTTTGAATATTTGTAGCCTTCTCTATCCTGGTGCCTGCTTTTGACTGTAGGATCCTCAGGGCGAGTGTGTCTGTGTCAGTAATGCACTCTACCCACTAATGGCACTGCACCAGCAGTAATGAGTGGGCTGATTACAAGCACCAGCAAATACAAATACCAGCCACCGTCTGGATGTCCTGCTCCGTATCTAGAGGCTTAAAACTGGAAAAGAATCACCTGACTGCTCATCTGAATAATCACACAGGAGACCTGTATGGTTAACAAGTCTAAAATAAGGCCACCAGCAGTCGTGCAGGAGACTCTCCCATCCTGTGATGGTGTCTACTGACAGACGAGCCAAGAATGACAGCAGTGATGACTCCCATCTTGGGTTGACATGCCCAAGATATACAATATAAAATAAAATGCACTGTCTGGGTTCACTCAGACGACGTGGTGGACACTGCCGGTCTCTTGAAAACTTCACTGCTCCTTCTTTTAGTAGGTGTGGAGGAGGCCAAGGAGAAAAGGATGTGCACACCAAGACATCTTTGGCACTTGTCGACGCCGTTTTCAGTTGCAAAGATAAAAGCATCACCAGTGTTGAAGCCCTGCTCTCAGGACCTAATAGTGCTCGCTGTTAGGGCTTTCATTCCTTGTTCTAAAAGCTCTTTTAAAACTGGTAGAATTTTGGTTCAGAATTGAAATTGTCATAATATCTTCATTAAATGAGGGGCAGTGTCTAGCAACTGAGCTCTCCTGCGCTGTCTTAACAACAAATGTCTTCTTGTACAAATCTAGTTAAAATACATTGAAAACACTCACTTTAATAACATGTATGTTTAAAAACTCTGTGTTTGCTGTGTGTGTACAGAAAAACAGATTGGCCCAGGCAGATAGCTATGGTTCCATTTTATCTGCTGTATTTTAGCTGCTATGTTTATATTTTAAGTAATTTATGCAATTGTGGATATATCTAAATTCTCTGAAGCCTGTAAGGTGAGGATTTACCTCACTGTTTACCTCTGTGCAGGTAACTCAGGTATTTGGAATACCCATTGGTTTATGTTGTGACTCAGATAACCTTGGATCAGTTCCCTCTTTGTCTTTTCCTTCAAGCAAAGAGGCCTTGGGCCAGTCCTGGAAGAGGATTTCCCATGCCAGACCATCATGTAGCAGCAATCCAGAGCAAATTCCCTCCTCCACCCAGCCCCTGTGCAGAGGCCTGACGAGCGAGCTGCCCTGCTGCCCTTGTTCAGCCAGTGATTTGAGGAACCCACAGAGGAAGAAATACCCTGTATCTTTCCCAGTACAAGCTAAAATTTCTTCTGGATGGGTTTTTCTTTCTTTTTTTTCCCCAGCCTCCTCAGGCCAACATTTCCATGAATTGCAATATGAAGTTTCATTATATAAAACATTAAGAGCGTGTCCCATCACTATTTGTATGCCCTGTTAAAGCACTTGTGCAAGAAAAACATTTAACATGGTATCTCAAAACCACTTTTAAATTATTGGTTCTGTTTTTGAAACACTTTTAAATAGGCTCTGTTTGAGTGTCATGAAGATAAAAACCTTTGAAGAAGCTTTTTTTTCTGTGGAATGTCTGCTTCATTTAGCTAAGGGAACCTTAGAGCTTCATGTATTATTAGTGATTCTATTAATGGCAAGCGCCCATACCTGCAGCAGAGCTATCATAAACAACAGCATCAATACACCCTAAAGCAATTCAGTTCTGCCAAAACAGGGTGGAGGAGGACAAGTCACCCCTGGCTGATATGTAGACTTTTTTGGTGGGAATAAAACTAGGACGCCTTGACTGCACAAGGAACTTAACGTACTCAGACTGGCTGCCTCTGTTAAACCTTTTCACCTACTCAGTGGCTGTAAGAAGAGTTTAGGCTGTTCCCTATGTACCTTTCTCATCTTGCTTGAGGTCTGGGAACAATTGCCCTGAGTGGGAGTGACCCAGGTATAAATGAGTCTCGTAGTCATCAAATTTTTTCTTCTTCCCTTTATCTTCAGTTGTAAGATCAAGGTCATCTTTCCACTAATAAGTTACCCCTGCACTCAAACAAAAAAAATCTTTTTATTTTCCAGAAAGCAAATGGCTAGATCTACACAAGCTTTGAAACGGTGCTTCCAAAACTCAGGTCTTCATAAGCCCCGTTCCCTTTCCTCCAGAAGCACCTCAGGGATGTAGCTTGTATGGTTTGAACATTACCTTTTTCTAGTCCAGTATCTGATTCTGCCTTATCCCAGAGAAGCCTCTCTCTCAGCTCCAGTGAGTGGCTCACCTCTGTCTCAGACGGGGCACAGCTGGGACCCCTACACTAGGGGCTGTGCTGCTCTGCAGGACTTGCTGCAGTGGGGGTTCCCCAGCGTGCCACCACCGACGAGCTGGGTTCTTGCCATCATCCACCTGCACCAGAAGGGATTAACTGATTGCACTGCCCAACAGCCCCCAGGCTGCCCTAGCCACAGGCAGTTCGAACGGTCTTCCAGGTTGGGTTTGGCCCAGCTCTGCTCTGGGCAAGTTCTGCCCTGTACAGCATAACCAAATACTTGTTGGAAATGGAAGAGGGAAAGATGGCACTTGGTGCTCTCTTCATGTGCTTCAGCTCTCCTTTGAAAGCAGGAAAGATGTGGTCTGAGGTCCCAGTTAGTCATGAAGTATTTAATAGTCAGTATCCAAGAAGAGCTTGGGATCAACATACCCAGAGCATCCTGCTGTTCAGAAGCCTGAAGGTGGTTTTCACGAACAAGGGATACTCAACTGCCTATCTCCAGAAAGGAAGAACCTGAATGCTCAAGTCCAAGGGAAGAACAGGCTTTAGAGACGTGCACTATTTGTCAGTGTTTGCTGTTCCTCTCTTCATCTTCTCACAGCACAGCAGCTCCTTGGACTCCATCTCGAGGCAAGCATTCCGTGCGTGTGCTGCAAAGGGAGTCTAGCCCAGGTGTTGAGGGTGCAGCAAGGTCACCAGGAGCAAGCACGCCTTTTGGCACCTTCTTACAGTGCTCAGAAAGCTTGTCAGTGTTATGTCCATTCCATGGTTTTCCCGACTTCAGTAAATGCTGGATGACATTTGTATATTCTGTTTTTCCTGTCTATATGAGAAGGTAATAATTTCTAGACCCACATGACCACCAGTATATATCGTTAGATTAATATTCATGCAGTATGCATTCAACAAGGCAGTTATCTGAGCACTGCAACATTACCATGCACACAGCAATCATTTTTAAATGAATAGAGGGCTTTTAGCTTGAATCTCATTGAACCAAAATTACTTATCTACAAAAATGGATACTATGTTTCAGAAAAATGCAATTGTAAAACTATTTACAAAAAGTTAGAAGTGGGTTTATTATTCACAGGGACAACATAACTTTAGCTCTTGCTTTGTGAATTGTTGGCAAACAACATAGAACTTTTTCACCTCGATGTAATTCATTGCTAGAATTTATTTGTCATATAATTTAAGCATATACTTTTGATTTATAGTTTGTTCAAGGTAAGTCTACAGCAACATTCAACATTCTTTGTTGAGGTGTATTGGTTAATATTGATTGATAGTGCATATCAGATGGTAGTTTTCTGTTCCCTGATTAGATGACATTCCTACAGTAAGTTTTCCAATACCAACTCTTATGCTTTTTAATTCCAAGATTATTTTCGATGAGACTTCCCTTGTAATCGTTCAAAATGTCACTTGTTTCACCTATCACTCTTTCTAGCTAGTCTATATCAAAGAGTATTTGAACAACGAAAATAAAAAGGAGCACATCCAAAACAAGTGCATGTTAAAGGAATTTGTTGAATTTTTCGTCTCTACAGGGAAAAAAAAAAAACCCCACAACTTATTCACGTCACTGTACACACTCATAAGGTTTCAAAATTCATATGGAGAAGAACAATTTCCTCTTAAACTCTTCAAGAAAGGAGTATTTCTAAGGGGATACTCATGTGCATAAAGTAGTTCATATAAACCAGACCTGGTAGTTTTCACCCAGGAGATCAGAGAGAGGTGTGAGGAGCCCCTGCACCTTAAATTCCTGATCAAACCCCGAAGGAGGAGGGGAGAGCATTCTGGCTCTGGACATAGCTGAAATCCCAGCGAACAGCCGTGTCTGTGAACTTTCTGTCCAACCTGGAAGTGATCACACGAGGGAAAGCGACGCAAGGGTAAGCTGCTGCGAAGTGAAACACCTTCCAAAACAGCCCTGTAGCAACAGCCATCCCTAAACCCCACGCAGATCACACCTGAGCCTCTTCCCTGCGCCTCTCCCCACCTTCGGAGGGAGTAAACGACGGGTGCGCTCAGCTCCCCGCTGGAGATCAGGACGGGAGTCGGGCTTTAGGGGGATGAGGGCTGTCGCGTTCCGTTAGCAGGGTGTTTCGGTTAGCTGGGGGCTCTCCCGTTCTCTTCCCCTTCCCGAAGGTACCGCAAAGGGGCTGCCCCGGCC
>NW_010227007.1:0-16141 GCF_000690775.1 Eurypyga helias
GATGGCACCCCTGCCCTCCAGCATGCTGACCGTGTCACACAGCTCAGTGCCGTCAGCAAATCTTCATTATTTCTGCATATGAATTGCAATCACACTTTAACTTAGATATAAGATAGTAGCATTCTGAATACTGTAAGCTTTCAGTAAACGAGGGCTTCCCTTTGCAAATGCACCTGCACTGTAGCCCCTGAAACATCCTCTTCCCGCTCTGTGTGTTTCAGGACAACTTCCAGCCAGAAAGATGTCTTCCTACAGGCAGATCTGCAACTACAGCAGTCTCTCACCCTGTGAGGTGACCTGCCCAGAGCCATACGTGAATGCCTGGAACCAGCCCTGCGTCACATCCTGTGGGGACTCCCGTGCTGTGGTCTACCCACCACCCGTGGTCATCAACTTCCCAGGCCCCATCCTCAGCTCCTGCCCTCAGGAGAGCTTTGTGGGCAGCTCAGCCCCACTGGAGACAAGCAGCTCCTTTGGCTATGGGAGCTCCTGGGATGCCCAGGGCTCCTTGGGGTCTGGTTCCTTCCTAGGTGGCAGGTACTCCTACCCCTGCTATTCCCGCAGGTACACGACCTACAGTCGTGGGAGCTGTGGGCCCTGCTAAGCCCCAGAGGGGTTCCACAGCGGAGCAGGACCCAGCAGGGACCAGAGCAAAGTCCCAGTCCGTGAGTGAGCAGAGAGACATGGCTTTCAGAGGGACAGTGTACTGGGCTGCAGCTGATGTCCCCAGGAGCCAGGCACACTCAGCCACCATGAGAAAGCATCTCAGATGTTTTATTTCCTTTCCTGATGTATTAGGTATCTGCTAACAAGATCCCAACTCTGTATTTGAGGGTTTGCTGACTTGAGAAATATGGAGAAGTCCTTAGTTTAAATTCAAGTGGTTTACAGAAGACTAATCATCCAGTGCAAAGTAGCTCGTGTATGTTCTGGCCCTTCATATGGACTGATGTTTCATGGTTTTTGAGGTGTAGTGGAAAAACTACTCAAAGCTCCAATTTGATTCTGGGAACTACCCTGTTTCACATACCCTGGGATTGAAAACAAAAATACATACAGGTGAAAACCAGATTTGACCCCAATGCTGCAAAGACAGAAGAGCATCTTACCAACTGCAGTCTCCAGAGAAGATAACCGCACCCATCCCCAGCAAGCCCTGCAAATGTATTCTGTACTCTCTGGCTTGTCATGTTCTGCCACTATGAAGTCCTTGTCCTGTTTCAATTAAAGTTCATATTGCATCACAATATTTGTCTTCTGATTTCCTTTTCCCCTCAGCTTAAAACTATTGGGCAATGATGCTAAAATGATTCCTTATTTGAGATCCAGACTCCTCTGGGTATAAATCTGCATCAAAAGACAAGGTGTCCTGGGTGTCATGTGCATCATCCACAAGATATGGACATCCCTAAAATCTTCTGTACGGATTAGTGGCAAAAGGGGTGGGATTTAAACAATCATGTTACACTGTTGGATAGGAGGTTATCTTCATCCTCCCACTAGCTTACAAGGAGGAAGGAGTTGTCCTCAGTATCTGCACCACATTTTAAAAAACATACTTTCTACTTAAAGCTCTGCTTATTGCAGATGCTAGTACTAGGAGTAGATTCCTGTTTCTATCCTGGGAAAGCCCTGGTTTCAGCTTCTGCATTGAACTGGACCTAAACAATGCAGAAGCAATGGTGTGCAGTGATTTTTCACTGGCTGTAAAGAGCATTCTTCTTGCTGAAACTTATTTCCAAAGGAACTGAATTCTTGTGACTGGAAGAAAACTTCCTTTTGGCAACTACTGGAAACCTTACTGGAAGAGAAGTCTTTTCATTGACAACAAGGTCAGTGGAAAGCAAGTGGATGAACACCAGGTCAGTGTTATGCAATATGGCTTTTAATGGGCATGAGCAGCAGAGCTGACAGTTGGAATAACACAAGAAATAAAGGGTCCTGAAGTGTCTTTACAGCACAAAGTTTGTGGTATGCATTTGGTATGAGAGTTTCTGCTTTCCTTATTACAGCTGCGTAGCAAATTATATGTCCTATTTTTACCTCTTTACAAGATACTAATTTTAAAGCAGACATACTAAGGCAAATGAGGTTTCCACATTGCAGTGCTGTGGAAGGCCACACAACAAACTACAGATTCCTACAACACATTATACTTAACATTGTTTAACTTCAAGGGTATTGAGGACACAGATACGTAGACTGTGCAGATTTTTTTTTTGGTAACTGAACATCCAGCCCATCCCCAGAAACAGTGCAACAAGTACATAGGCAGGAAGATATTAACAGAAGATGCTAAAAGCTTAATGTAAAATGGAAGATACGCTTATAGATTGAGCTGGTTATGTTTTTCTAGTAAATAGCAAAATCTTCTCTAAGATGGAGTTTTAGGGCAATGAAAATTTTCAGCTACAGTGATCTAAACAGGAAGAAATGAGTTTTGAAAAGGAAAAGTGGTCAGCAACATTCTATACTGTTTAACTTTGACATCTAAGAAAAAGCTGAGAGTAAAAGCAATTTAGGATTTAAAAACTTATTTTTTAAAGGAATTTTAAAATTTAAAGGAATTGTTTTCCAGGTAGATTTTTTCTTCTTCCTTAAAAATTCTCTTTTCTGGACTCTAAATCTTTTCTAGTGTGTGTCATTGTACAGCTTGCCCAACTCTACATGCTCTATATGCATGTTTTCCTGGGCGCAGCTGAGAACTCACAGCTCCTGCTGGCCTCAGAGCAATGAGCTCTCAGCTCAGACTCCATTTCACATCCATGATTTTTTGCCATGTTCTCCACATCCCAATTGTTCTGTGCAGTGAACTCCCATAAAGTATTTAGCATGACCCACAGCATCCTTGGCTGTAGGTGCTGTACTGGCAGTAGGAGTAAGGGCTACAGTTTCCCCTTCCTAGTGATGAATATCCAGAATTGTAAGACCTGCTGTAATTGCCTGCACCCCCATAACTATTTGAGTCTCCAAAAACAGTGGACCCTCTTAAGCCAACAGCATTTCCATAGCCCCTGTAACCAAGGCAGCCCCCAGAACCAAATCAGCTACAGCTCAGGGGACCACAACTACCCATGATGCTCTCCTGAGGGCATGAGCTGAGAATCAGTCCCGGGAAAGTCAGGACGACAGGCGGTGGGTAAATGACAGGTCTGGAGTCATTGCAGCAGGTCACGCACAGCTCGTTGCACGCATTGGCAAAGGGCTGAGGGCAGGTCACATCACATGAGCTGCTCTGTGGTACGCACAGGTCTTCGCAGTAAGACATCGCTCAGGAAAGCGGGAGAATCTGAAACACAGGGAGGAGATGGGAATAACACCTGATCCCTTGCAATTGGTACACAGTTCCTCATAGCAAGGGCTATCACCCACCAGCCCCTTCCTGCACCAGGGATGAACATACAATACAAGTCAGAGCACCTTGGATGGCAGCTGGGTGCTCTGCTAAGGCTTGTGAGTAAATGGCTTTCTGTAAGTAACCAGCCTAAAAAGACACCAAAAAGTCCAAGTTCCACCCTAGTTCCAAGGTAGACCTGATTCTTTCTGTTTCAAAATATTGTTAGAAATTCTGTCTACTTCAGAGCTCAGCAGAAGCACTAACAAAGCTCTACTGCAGGAAACCTCTGTGGTCACACCTGGAGACAGTGCAGAAGCAGGAGTCTGCCCACAGAAGCTCTCTAACCTGGTATCCTCTGTTTATTAGGTGTGAGTTTGTATTCCTCAGAGCACTGGTTGCAATGCATCCTTGCATCAAGGTAGAGATTAAATTCAGAATAAGAAGCTTTCACAGAAATATTTGCAGTCAAGCAGTCCATACATATACATTACATATACAGTGGTAAACAGATTCAAACAGGGTCTGGAGTTACAATGGCTTGTTCTATAAAGAAAAGGAAATAGAACTATTGGAGATCCAACCTGGGCTCAGCCTACCTACACAGGCTCACAGATAGTCTAGTTTCTTTTAACTTTCTGTAAAAAAAATATTCAGTGCTGGTGCACTCAGTTATGGAGTTATTTTTCTTCTGCCCTAACCTAAAATTTGAGTCTATACGGTTCCTGTCCAGACCTTGAACACACAAGACATGAACCTGTATGCACAAAAGGAGAAGAGGAGTTAAAATTTTAAACTTCTGTAGCTATATACAAGAGTGAATACTTTTCTTTAGATGAGAAGCTAACCATCCTAAAAATTACCTTCAGTATCAAGCTATCTCTATAGTGAGACTGTACAAAGCAGAGAATTTAGACCTCCATGTACTTAATAGAAGGTGTCTAAAACCCATGGGAGTCTTCAAGTCCTACATTACCTCCCCAGATCAGCATCTATCAAAGCCCACAATAGGGTACTTGCAGTAGAGACCTCATAGCAGGCAGCTAAAGCAATTCTGGGAGCTAAAAAAAAAAAATAAATTTGCAGTAGAAATAAAGGTGAAACAGTCAAAATAATAAGGCAAATCAGACTTACTTCATCTACTGAAGAGAGAAATTTAGGAAAAGCAGGTAAACAGCCTTAGGTTGCAAGTGCTTTTATACAATGCCTCCAACTGCCCGGAGGCTAAAAGACCTATCTGTTGGTGATTATCTCATTTACTTGCAAATAAGATGTTGTTGCTTGGATCATCCCTTCAGCTGCTGTAATTATCTTTCTGAGGGTTAGTTGTTAGATCTGAGCCCCACACAGTGAGATATCCATCTGACAACTGACTTTGGCTTCTTCATGATCACTAGTTGTAGCTGACAACATAAAAGGTCTCTTCTCAAAGAAAGTGTGAAAAATTCCTCGTTAGATTTTTAAAACTTTGGCTTGCGTTACCTGTTCAATGTGTTGAAGAAATCCAAATCCTCCAGCTGGAAGCAAGCTAGAGTCTATATCAATCTCTGGACTCTCCTTTTCTGTGGACAATTATAACTTCTTTACACAATGAAATAACTAGTAATCACTGGAGAAGGAGGGCTTGTATCATTTGTACTATATATATTTAATTAAGAGAGCTTAATTTAGCACACTATAAGTCTGGGTTTCAATTTTTTTTAAACAACATGAGCCAGATTTTATGTAGGAAAACGCTCCTAGGTAGCTTTTCAATTCATAGAGCAAGTTCACACCATATAAAACTAGAACGTTCATAAATGTAAGACTTTGATTTTAGTATGGCAGAGAAAAAGATTTCTGCATGCAAAGAAAATAACCTTCACCTGCAGAGCTATGAAGGGTCTGCTTAGGAGGAGGCTAAGACCATGTTTTAAAGTGAAACTATTACTCATTATCAAGACCTAAAACTGCAGCAACATGTCGTTAATTTTATTACAGTAGAACACCGTATCTACAATATGTTAATCACACAGAGGTGCTTTGAAGTCCTTTATTCTATGGAAAACATTAAAAAACCCAGATAAGTGTTGCCTAGAGCTTGTTCATAACCACGTCACAAAATATAAGCATACCCTATGCCATGAAGGACAGGGCTGATATTGTCAAAGGTGTAAACAAGAACAAGGGAGGCATGAATTGCAGCAAGGCATGTTTCTGCTGCCCAGCCTACACACGAAGCACTCTCTTTCATCCCACCAAACCAAACAGCAAAATGGCAACTCAGAAAGCTGTATTATCCCACCCCTCAGGGTCAGCAGTGCAGCTCACAGCCATGGTGCAATGGACCTTATCCAAAGGTTGGGAGGAAAAGACAAGGAGAGTTTATGTCTGGAGAATGGAAGGTCTCTACCAAGACCTTCATAACCATGGTTATCACAACCAAAGATTCTGTAAGCATCTGTCATTTTGCAAACAAAGACATTTCTGGGTTTGTTACCACATTTTATCTTTATCTTATGATGATGCTGCCATCAACCAGCCCAAAAATAGATGACGATAGTGAGGTACCATGTGCTGTGCCAGGATTGTGTTAACATCACCGATTATAAGCACCTAGATTGACCAACTACTGCCCTGGGTTCATTCCTATGTTGATCACCTGAGAAATTAAAAGACAAGTAAATAAATCATCCACTACAGCAGGCAGAGACCTTTGTAAGCGCAGAAGCTTTGAGGGGCCTGTGATGTGTTGACCTAAAACCTGCAAAGCCAGTTAAAAACTCACCATTGCAGCCAGTGGAGAGAGTGGGACAATCCTTCAAAAACACAGAAGAGCAGCCAGAGATTAGAGGTCCCAAAACCTCCTTTTCTGTGGACTACAGAGGGAGTGCAGCTGGCTGGCTTAGCCCTAAGTAATTCAGGTCCCTAAAGCAAAACCTTCTTACGTTTTGTCCCACTTCGCACAGAAAGACTTCTTTGGGGAAGGGAGACTTGAGTTTCTGTAAGTTTGAAACATGCTGCAAGGAGCTGTAATGATAAATCAATAAAAATAATGGACAGGAGTGAGTCAATTCTTGACCACTCTTTCACACCGATGTCAACCTTCTGGGGAATCAGCAGAGAATTCCAGATTAGCACTTAAGGACTTGTTATCTTATTATGGAGCCTGTAAATTCCAGTAATTGTTAGATGCTCCAGTTATTCTGGACACCCTAAAGGGACAGATATTGCACAAGGGCAGGTCATGAGACATTGCCTTTCCTGAGGGGGTTACCATATGAGCATAAAATCATAGCATGCAAAATTGCAGAAGACAGATTTATAGAACCAGTAGTGATAATCCTTTAAAAGCTGTCTTTAAGAGCATTAGCAGTGCCTTTACTAATACTTATCTTCAAGAGTCCTGCTTCTCTAGTCAGTGGTTTAGTCTCTAGCATTTATTAGACAGCAGCAATAACAAATGAGTAATTTATAGCATGAAAATACAACTTTAGGGGTGAATTTCCCATGGCTTTGATGATGGTTTGCTGACCACTGCAAAGGAAAACTGAAGTTGGTTTTATAATGGGGAACATATGCATTGTCCTTCCACATCAGACCAAGCCAGGTCCTCCTCCCTGACCCCCTGCATGCCTTGGAAAGGACAGGGTGGGCACACTGGTGCACAGCCCCTGGCTTAGGACCCCTGGAGTGTCCTGGCACACACCCATAGCTTGGGCTAGACACTGCAATTGTGTGCAGCATCAAAAGCTCCTAAAGAAAGCCTGAGAGTCAGAACTGATGAACAGCAAAACACACTTTTTGTTCTCCAAACACCCATCAGTTAGATCCAAATAGAATCACCACTGGGATGGATCCCAATCTGTCATTAAAGGGAGCTTTCATCTTGGACTATCTCGCAGCTCTTTCCCAGTCCTTATCCTATTCCAAGGAAGGTAAAAGGTCTTCCTAGACCAGCTTCAGGAATACCACAGTGTCAGAGCACCAAACACCCTGGCACAACCTTCCTCAAGTGCTCGGTAAATGTAAAGTACAGCATTAGAACATCCGCCAGGCAACAGATACAGATACGTGCAATGCAGCTTCTTCCACAGCGCTGGCTCCTGGGCATAGCCACTCTCATCTGGGTGCTGAGGTGAGGGCTTGGCCCATGGACTTGAGTAAAAAAGCCCCCCAGACAAAGTAAAAACATTTTAACTAACATGACCATCAATCCTAAGGCTTTCAGTCATAATCTCCTTGAGGAAACATCACCAGTGTTATGTTTTAAGAGGAATGATTAGTCAATACTGGAGCATCTTACTCAGTGTATGTAAGAATCTTACAATTACCAAGAGAGTAATATCACTGCACATCACTGCACTCAGAGTACCATCATTGTAATATCTCCTGAAATGCCTGTTCTGAACAAGCCCAAGACTTTCCCAGGCTGTTGCTCCACGGATCTCTTTAGTGACTCACCATAATCTAGAGATCATTTTGACACACTAGTAGCAAACTGGTCAATGAAAAGAAAAACATGAGCAGATTAAGCACAGAAACACAACTATTCTTCATGGTGAGCAGTGATGAGTAATTCCACGGCACAGATCTCCATCCTGAACTTTTCTGATGGAGTGTAGCCACTCTGGCTTCTCTACATGAGTTACATCATGCCTCTTTCTCTGTCGACAGATAGGCTTTGATCTGCATGTAAGTGATACGTCATGGTTAGAAAAGATATTGGATCATGTTTAGCTCCAGATGTGCATGTTTGAAAGAATATTTTCAAGTTAGGTCTCTCTAGCTTTCTTATTTGGTGTACATCTACTGCTTATGCCACTTGTAGGCTGGCATACAAGTTAGAGGGAGGGCGGGAATAGTAACTTGCATCATGGGAGGTTCCTATGCATTACGTTTGCAAAATAATATCTTTTGGTTCATTAGCATGTCTTACTGATTCAAGTTTTGGAAACTAAAGAGTATTGCCTTGAAGATTTGCAGGGATGATTCATGTCCAAATATTAAATCTTGATGAGAGATACATCATTGTGAGCACTATGCTTGCCCAAATGTGTGGTGAAACATTCCTAACTGCTTTGAAAATCTTGCTTGCTCAGAATAGAATATTTGTTGATACTTTTCAATCTTTTAAATACATTCACAGTAATGGCCTTTGTATTGCATTTTATTATAGCTGTTCTGAAGAATAAACATAGGCACTGGTAACCGAGTGCGTTGCTCAGGGCCAGGTAATCTTGAAGGGGAGTGACGGGAAGATGAAAGTTTCTGCACTCATCCCATGGGGCTTTTGTGGGGCCCACACAGATCCACAGGGCCCAGACTTTCCCAGAATTTCCTATTTAGTAAGATGTTTTGAAAGATTGCCACTTACTGAGTGTTCTTAACTCAACTGTAAATATGAATCAATTCTCCTCCCAGTGATCTTTTTTCTTTCTCTGTTTAATTTTTTCTTGCTGCTAGGCCAAAACTGTCTGTTATTTCATTTATATCATGGCAGCCAAACATTAAAATTTAGCTGTGGTGTTTAGGAAATACTATCATTTATGTTAGATGTTTCGAAAGATAGCAACAGCTGAGTCTAATCCAAGCTTTTCCATGGAAGAAAGTAATTTAGCTTTAGGGCAGCAATTATCTTTTCTATAAAAAGTGACATAATAACTACCTACTTTCCATAAAATATTAATGATGGCAGAAAGTCAAGAAAAGCAAAACAGGTGGGAAAATGACAGGTAGCAGGGTTAGAGCTGTCTTATGGTGTAAACAGAAAAAGAGATTAAGGGAGGGGACTGGCACAGGCTTGTCGCTGGACTGATCGTCATGAACAGGCACTGATGAAGACTTTGCAGAAGCCATGGCTTAGCAGCAGCTCTCCTGGACATGGGATTGGCAGCAAGGACTAGGGATACCAAGACAGGCCTCGTTCATGGCTGGTTCATGATGACCCTGGCCAGAAGCATGCACCTAGACTTGCCTGCAGCACGCACTTACTCTTGCAGGTAGGTTTTGCAGTTCCTGCTTAGTTGCCTTTGCATCACGGTCTGAGTCAGCCCGAGCTGATTCCACAGGAGGGCAGCAGCCCCAGCACGGAGCTGCGTGACCAGACCTGCATCCCAACCGTGTCCTGCAGCCCCACCAACCTTGCCCTGTCTCCACACGAGAGACCAGCCTGCCCCAGAACATATCCCCTCAGGCTGGGAAAGGAGCTGGGAACAAAGAGGAACTTCCAAATCATCTGCTGGAGATGTTTGCTAATTGCCCCATCAGACCTTCCTAGTCATGGGAAGATGGGTTCCTGGCTGGTGCCAAATGCTTTGCAATGGTTTATCAGGAGCTGGTTTATTGCTCAGGTTTCCCTCTTTACCTGAGTTTACCTCTCTCCTCAAAAAAACAATTTGTTTAACCTCCAGGATTAGTTGGGTTTGTGGTGGGAACCCTGGGGACAATGTTACTGGTTGTGAATACACAGCATTAAGTTTTTCTGGCCCAAAAGCTGGGGGCTTGACAAGGTTGCTATCTGAGTGGTTTCCCTAATAAAACAACCTAGGCTGCTGGTATTTTAGCCCTTCGAACTACCAAAACCTAATCAACAGAGGGATAAAAACTACGTTGGCTTTTTTTTTAGTGTTTTAAAAAGCAGCTTGTTTTAAAATGTGGTCACCTGGAGAGTGAACCTGCAATTCTGGAACTACTGGGCTGAGGGGTCCGAATGTATTTCGTGATCCACTCTTAAACTCCAGCTGACTGGCAACAGCCTTATACCTTGATCGTTGACATGAAAGGTATCATCTTAAAACAAAAGAAAAACAACTTTATAATGAAAAATCATCAATTTACTAGACAAAAAATATCCTGACAAGGTATGGAGTTAAACGTGTGTGAAATCATGACCTTTTTTCCAAATCAGTTATTACAGAGTCTTGGGGAATGAAACCCAAGTAATATACTATTAACATACCACTTCACATGTGTAATACATCACTGCGTGTTTGTGAAGCACCTTGACTCCCTTTGTTCTGCGGAAGTCTTGGGATATTTCTGGGTGGGTATAATTGCAATGACATGGTATTTCATAGGCACCAAAAGACTGTGACTTTAATAAGCAAACACATGTACATAGCCATTATGGAAGAATGAAATTAACATAATATTTTGTATAAAAACAACATATGAAATTGCTTGGCATGAGCAGGACACACCTGATGTCCTAAACAGCGTCTGCCTAGAGGGACTCACTGCTGGCACTAGATGGGAAGAGATAGGTTCACGGAGTTCTGACCAGGTCAAGTAAGAAACTGGTGCTCCAGGTCCACACGTGACTGTTAACACTTACATGTGAAAAAGTTCTTTGCAAAAGCAGGATGGAAAAGTTTTGATGGAGTAATATGAGGACTATCTTGAATCTGGCTCAGTTCTGTTTGTTTATAGAAAGGAAGGCCTCCAAATAGTTATGAGGTGGTACAGGACATAAAAATACAGATTTTGCTATAATCTAGAAATATATACCTCACAATGCAGAATCATGTTTCTCTATGAATAAGATTTCTGCTCACCGGTTTCCAGACTGCAACCTGGACTATATGACTGAAATCCCATTTTCACACAGGGGCCTGCACAGCAGAACCAAATCCTTAACTTTACCTGGGCATCAAGTTTTGAGTGGCCTGAGTCTCCAGGCCATCTTCTGTTCCTCTATACAAGGCTGAATGTCAAAAAGAGAGCATTGCAAATAAGTAGCAGAGGAAAAAGGAGATTCAGAAGGCCAATGGTTTGATGCAGCATCATTTTAATGTAAATTCAAAGTGGAGTAAACATTTGCAGAAAGAATAGTGCAGACTAGAAAGAATGTATTTATAGAGACAAGAAAAGCTAAAACTAGTTGCCCATTCCAGTGTGACACATTTCATCAAGACATTTACTTTCCTTACTCTTGCTGAGTCTGACATTCAAATCCTTATGTGTGCTTTGTTTTAAAACCACGGTCAGTGTCAAACTGGGTAGAGAAAGATAAAAGCACAGACGTAAGATGCAAAGCCACAAGAAGAAAGAAAGCATTAATCTAAGCTAAAGGAGTATATAGGAATTAAATGTAGGGTCCTCATTGGCAGGGGTGCTTCCCTCTCCGGTAGCCATGCCTGTAAATAACATGCCATCTTCTTTCACTTCTTTCCTTGTTCTTTTCCCATGACTATTCTTTGTTTTAAACTGATTAGACCTTCTTACAGAAGCCTCTCTGGCAAGGATGCTTCCAGCGGGTAGAATAGGTGTAGGAGCACTCTGGCACACATGGGGCAGGACACGGAGGAGCACATGAGGGAGCGCATGGCGGAGGGCATGGAGGAGGGCATGGAGGAGCACACTGAGGAACACACTGAGTAACACACTGGGGCTCACACTTCGTCACCAGCTGCGGGGCACAACGATCGATGCAGGCCTCCATGCACTCAGCGCCCTTCTGCCCTGAAGCAATCCCCACGGCCGACTCTAATGTGCTGGCCAGCTCGGCTGACTCCGTGGAGCCCACAACAGTTTCCTGTGGGTAGGTGGTGAGGATGGGTCCTGGGAAGGTCACGACCACAGGAGGTGGGAATATAATCACGCGGGAGTCTGGGCAGGCGATGACGCAGGGTTCATTGCTGGCAGCAGCGCGGGGCTCAGGGCATTTCACATCACAGGGGACACCGCATGGCTCAGCGCACACAGTTTTCTCACAGGACATCTTTCAGTTGTGCTGTAGACCTGCAAGGTATGGGAAAGAGAAAATATAAAACCAGAAGAGCTGGTAGGATGGGATCAACATTTGAGCTAAGCTAAGGTGAGCCTTGAAGAGGCACAAGCTGGTAGGTCCGTTGATTCCTATCCTGTTCTGGTTTGCTTTGCTCTTCTCTTCTGAGACCAGTTCCTTCCTGGAGACACCAAACAACCTCTATGGGGCTGCTGCTTAAATTACATCTGTCTTCTTCTATGTAATTTGGACTCCAGAGGTGGAGTTCAGTAAAACCAGGGTAACACAGCAGCAAGCATTGCAGAAATGGAAAACACAAGATGCTTTGCTGTACCAAATTTACATATTCTCTGGTCTGAGCAGACAAAAGTCAGAAAGTGGTATATAATCCCTATGTTGTACGTGAGGGACTCGATCCCATAAGGATACCAAATACCATATTTTCAGTGCAGTTAGTTTGTGACAGATGGCTATAATATGGCAAAATTAGTATCAAGCTCATTTGGAAAATCAAAGATCACAAGGAAAAGATGAAGCACAGCAAAAACCTGAGAGCAGGTCTCCTGAATTTCATTTTCAGAGGTAGTAAAACTGTTCACAAACCTGGGCTGAATTCTCCTCCTTCTTTCTTTCTTTTGAAATAAACTGAAGGTTAGGGAGGTAATTCGGAAAATATCATAAAACTACATTTCAGAATGTCATTTCAAACTTAACCAATTTCCAAATCAAAGCATCAGATGAAGGAGATTGTTAATCTGTTGTTTCAGATTAAATGGGATATTTTGGTTTCAGCCAAGGCTATTACTTATGTTTTTTCTAACTGAGCTGCACCTTAGCAAAGCCTGGGTGTGGCTCAGTTTGACTCAAGCAACTTTTCTTGATTTTCTTCTTCTTTTGTTGTTTTAGACACAGTGCCAAAATAGCTATTCTTCACCTAAACTTTTCCTGACTCTAAACCCTAATCCAGACACTATCTTCAGGTTCCCACCCTGATATTCTATTACAAGTTCTTAACTTGACCTGCAAATACCCCATCAGAAAGAAAGCCAGAGAAAATGGATAGCAGAAAACCAGAACCAAACACAACATACAGTATAAAACATTTATAGTGGATAATATATTCTTACACAGCCTGTTGAATGCTTTGCATAAACAGAAGAAAACCACCCAAAGCAACTTCCCAAGGAATATATGCCTTAAGTAGACATTGTCTGGGTTCCCATTTCTTCTTTGTAGCTGTACTGACAGACGGTTTAGCAAAGTCCTGGCCATTCAGACTGACAATGAGTGCCCGGAGAGGGTCCAAGTGGGGTATTTCCAAAGTCAGATCAGGAATCCTGGAGGGCCACATCCACAGAGGTGCTGTGTCCTAAAAGCTGGCTCCAGTCTGAAAGGTGACTGCAGCTATCTCATCATCTCAGTATGTATATAGCCTATCTCAATATTTACACATGATACATCTGCCCAAAATTAGGTAAAAATTGGAAGCCACAAGGTAAGAACAACAGTGCCAGGTCTATGCTGCTGGCTAAGATACTTTAAGGCTATGTAAAGGCTATATGCATTAAATTTCCATAAAGTAATGGAAGTAGATGTCTTTAATATTATCTATACGTCAAATGTATTTTTAAACCTCAATCCATCAGTGCCTCTCAATGAACAATTAACAAATGACTTTTTCATGAAACTAAACTCCTGACTATTGTACAGAATCGCAGAATATTAATCCAAAATTACTTCATCCCTGAAGTAAAGGCAAATATTTAAAAAATGATACTTCTCTTTCTTTTAGGAAGAATTAGTTATATCAGAATCCAACTTACTCAGTTCACCGAGGAGAAGTCAAGAGAACCTGCTGGAAGCCTTCTGAACCGTGAATGGTTTTATATAGCTTCCTGGACCACCAGGCTGATGCAAGAAAAGAACGTCATATTTGTGCATTACGTTCCATTAGTCCCCAAACAAAATTTTACATGTAATTACAGTAATTGTTTTGCTTACTGTTTGTGTTGATTACTCTATTCTCAGTAGCACGTGACTTGCACAGTCCCATCTCTGGATTCCTTTCATTTCTCAGTTTTAAACATCAAACCTGTTTGTGCAGCCCTGATGGTGTGAAGGCACCCTGCAGGACTGAACTTGGGCTTCGTGGGAGCCCTGTCAGTGCTGCAGCTGCTCGGAGGCTCTGCAGGACTCATCCTTGCTGTACCTCAGAAAACATGCACTTGTTTTCCTTGCTTAACGTCATGACCTCCAAGAATGCATAAGAGCCTAGCTTAGTATTAGTAGCAAGTGTGCTTGCTAGTTTGGAGCTTGTTAGGACATGTTTACAGAAACTGCATCCGCCATATGACTATAGTGTCAGGATTGCCTTGGAGAGACACTCCTAGCAGAGCACAGCGTTGCCTGTGGTGGCCTGGCTCCTCATTTGATGTACGAATCTCTTCCCAGGCATGAATATAAAACAGTGTAAGGCTTGATGTGGTGGCCGTAGCCCCAGTTTAGCATGACAGGTCTCCTCCTCCACAATACAATTCCTGCCCAAACCCAGGAAGAAACATAAGGGGAGAAAGCTCATTTTGGTTAAAGTGGGATAGTGAGAGGGATCTTGGAATTGCTCAGCCTGGTTTGGAATAAATCACTCTATCCCCAGTTCCTTTCACAGTGGTTATGGTCACAGCTGCATCAGAAAAATGCTTGTGAGTGCGGAGAAGGGTGCTGTGGGAACCTCAAGGTGAGCGTGCAATGCTCCAGCAAAGCTGGTCATTCCCCATCTAACATCCAGGTGGGCCAGGGAATAGAGGAGTAACTGATTTATTTAAGCTTGCTCAGGAGGACTTTGGTGATAGAGAGGACTAAGAGTAACAGTACTGATTTGGGCCCAACCTCACCTGCTGTGATGAAGCAGCAATTCATGCCATGTTTGAAGCACAGGCCCAGCCCCTGCCCCCTCAGATCATAGAAGTGTAATACTATTTAAATCAGTAAATATGCCCTGATTTGGAAAGGTGAATATTTGGCCAACTTGTTTTAAATAGTGTGATCAGGACAGCAAATGCAGAGCTGGCTTTTAATAAAAACAATAATTAAATAAAAAATAATTTTTAAAAAGAGATCCAAATTCCCAAGGTGTTTATCATTGCCTGATTCAGAGAATCACGTGGGTCACTCTGACATATATATTTTGAAGTGACGCTATGATTCAATACTGTGGAGTTTAATACTGGAAGCCTGTTATTAACATCATAACACCACAATACTTTGCATATGTAAAACACTAGTGGGTGTTGGCAAAACTATCTGAATGCATTTCCTCAGAACATTTCAATAAGTGTTCTTGCCTAGACAATCCTCCAAAATCGCTCTGCTCTCAAGAGATAATTTACAGTGTAGAAGATGCAACAATAATAAGCAAAAATGTTGCGTATGTACGGAAATGAGGGAGGGGAAATGAACACAGAAACTGTTCAGTGTGTGCATGTACACTTTGTTTGGGCTGGCAAGTCCCAAGATCATGGTGACAAGCAGAACTGCTACCCACCCAGAGCTGCACACCTAGATTTTACCCACTGTTCTGGAGCTATGCAGGGGAGAGGAGATGTGTTGCTGAGAGAGGATATGAATGGTATCTGTCAGGTGCTGTTCTTATGGTCACAGACCAACACATCAACATCTAGCAGCTCTGGAAAAGCATGGAGTGACTGGCATTCATGTCCAGCTCCTCTCAGCAGCACTAACCCAGCCAGGCAACTTTTGCTATGACACCTGCAATCTTGCTAATGCTCAGCTCACATGGCAGCATCCTCCCATAGAACCATAGAATCATGGAATGGTTTGGGTTGGAAGGGACCTTAATGATCAACTAGTTCCAACCCCCCAGCCATGGGCAGGGACACCTTGCACTAGACCAGGTTGCTCAAAGCCACATCCAGCATGGCCTTGA
The DNA here is from genome assembly GCF_000690775.1 of Eurypyga helias. NCBI lineage: Eukaryota > Metazoa > Chordata > Aves > Eurypygiformes > Eurypygidae > Eurypyga > Eurypyga helias. The sequence continues at coordinate 15,985 of NW_010227007.1, forward strand.
AGACATCCACAACATCCACAACATCTCTGGGCAACCTGTTCCAGTGCCTCACCACCCTCTCCAGGAAGAACTTCTTCATAATATCTAATCTAAACCTCCCCACTTTCAGTTTAAAGCCACTGTTTTGCCCTGTCACTACAGGCCCCTGTAAAAAGTC